>NC_063057.1:32953723-33144981 GCF_018812025.1 Megalobrama amblycephala | reverse complement strand
AAATTTTCATTTTTGGGTGAACTATCCCTTTAATTGTGCTTAAAATCGGTGTTCTTCTGTTGCATGTTTGTTTCTATTGCCTGCAATGCTTCTTATATATATAAATTAAATTATATATAATATAAAGTGCAAGTCAATCACATTTCACTGAGGACATAAATGATCTGAAGTCAGTATGAAGTCTCAAATCATGTGAGGAGCAATGCTCAAGGAGGCTAGAGTAAAGATTTTGAACTTTATTGACATAATGAGGCTGAACAGAATGATGCTTTCAATGAGTTTATGTACAATCAGTCATACAAATTTGGCGTCATAAAGGCAGTAAAGTCAAGCCTGTGGTTTCTCTGTTTCTACACCAACACAAAGATAGAGCAGCATTCTCATCAACATTATTATGAAGGACTCAGGTACGGTGTACATTTTAAGACATCCTCAGACTTCAGTCATATGATGAAAAGGCATCATGCCTTATACAGAAAGGCTTCAAGTCTCAGGAAAAACAGTGTCAGTGTCAGATCTTGTATGGTTAGACATCAGACGAAACAGCCTGAGACAAAAAAGGCATCGGACAAAACAGACTGACCATCCTAACTGAAACACACAGGCTGAGTAAACATTTTTAGTCAGTTTTTTCTCTCTCTCCAAAATCATATACAAATGGTTAGTTATTAAATCGTACAACAGCATCAGAAGAACACAAAGCTGAACCAAACACACTGTAGCTTCTTCTGATCTTCACACAATCACTTCTGAACAGCACAGGTCTGACATTAAATGACTGAACATGTGCAGACTCTGATGATTTGATCAAATTAATGAATGTGATTACCTGTACGCTGAAGTGGTTGGTGTGTGTTTGTCTCTGTCCTGAAGTCATGATCTCTCACACATTCTGCACTCTCATAGATTTCCACTGTCATCTCCATTCTGTCTGTGTTCATTCTCTCAGACTCAGTCCTGATCACATCGTCATAAATACCATCAGCCATTTCTGCTCTTTAACCGTCAAACATTAAATGATCTTGTTCGTTGTAGATGTAGTCAGCACTCATCTTCTTTTTAAAGCTAGTGACAAACAGACTTCAATGTGTGAAAAAAAAATGCGTGAAAACAAAAACGTGTGACATCAGACCTTAAAGTTGACATGAAACAGAAGAAAGTCTTTTCTTCCTTTTTGTGATGTATATTCGAGTGAAACTTGCCTATTGCTGTGATGTCATGTGATTGACAGGTTGTCCCACTCTCACTCCAGTAAACACATCATCAGAGAAGAGAAGAGAAGTAATTACAAGAGTGAGGGAAAGTTATTTTAATTAAAGATTATGGGGGCACATGAAATTTAAATGTGATGTGCATTGATAAATCATTCATAAAAACTGTAATATTCCATAAACATAAGAATTGTTGATTTTGATTTCAGTGACTTATTCATTGTTGTGGAAAAGTTCTTTATTCCTTCAGTGGTGAGAATGTAATGAAACAAACACTCAGGAAATGTCTTTGTTGATTTTATTCATGCAAGAAGGTTGTTTAAAGAAGATTTCTACACAGTTCTAGAGAGAAGAACACCCTCACCCAGAGCAGCTGTCTTATATACCTCTCTTATTGTTCCTTGTTACCCCAAACCAATCAGAACACATTACCATATTAGGATCATAAAAACTGAAAAAAAGAGAGGGGTCTAAAACTTAGCAGATGCCCTATTGAAGTCCAAGCTGTCAAGACAAACACATTTGCTCTTTTGCCTCACTTCCTTTGTTAGTTTCAGAAGCGTTTCTTAAAAGAGAACAGCATTAGCAGTAATTTTCCACTGAACAAGCTGTTTTAAATGATACACAAGACAGAGAGAAAACAAGTATCAATGCATCCATTCATAAATCTGGAAAATAAATGATAAGCAATAAAAAATCCTGACTGTGGCAGGTTACTGGGGAAATCCACATCTGGAAAGGGAACATATTTACAGGAACATTTCAGCAGGTCCAAGGGGTTTAAAAATTTTGAGCAGGATGAAGATATCCAAATTGTTCTTATTTTGTTGAAATATCTTTTTTGTTGTTGTTGTTTTAGTACTGCCCTTTGGAAGCAACAGAAGATACTTACATGTTTCCCTGAAGACAAATTAAAGGTGCTAAAGAAGATGTTTTGTTTTATACATTTTTGCAATATTACTTGAAACTGTCTTTACTAACTGATAAAAGACTATTTATTAGGTGCACTGAAAGGAATAATATTAATATACATCATCTGTGCACGAGGTAGGGCCTTAAAAACATCAGCCAATCGTTTGCGTGATCATCGTGTAAACGATTGGCCCTCTGGCTTGTCAATCACTGCCGTGACGTTCCTTGTGAGAGACGTGCACGGCTGCACGCTCCAGTAACTTTCCACACTCCACAGGCGCCGCATGTAATGTTTTTGTCAGGAGACAGGAGTAACAGCTGCAGATTATGAGTTACCTGCGGTGAGTCCGACATAATGAATCCACTAACACAACACAGCGAATGCCGGTGGTAAACACTCGTGTTCCAATACTCGTGCACGAGTTTTGGGAGACGTTCCCTCGAAATGAGCTGTGAAGGAGGGGGGGTTGTTCTTACGCATGCGCTCATTTCAAAAACTCAGTAACAGTCTTTGGTTTCTCAGTCGACGAAAAGATCCTCTTTAGCACCTTTAAGTACAATATTCCTTTATCTTTAAATTCAAAAAGTTTTCACCCTCCTGCTCTTAATGCATCGTGTTTCCTTCTGGAGCATCAATGAATGTTTGAATGCTCACATTCGATGGCGTCTGGCACTTTGGAGAGGTGTTCTCCTCACGGATGAATCCCGGTTTTCACTGTACAGGGCAGATGGCAGACAGCGTGTATGGCGTCATGCGGATTAGCGGTTTGCTGATGTCAACGTTGTGGATCGAGTGGCCCATGGTGGCGGTGGGGTTATGGTATGGTCAGGCGTATGTTATGGACAACGAACAAAGGTGCATTTTATTGATGTCATTTTGAATGCACAGAGATACCGTGACGAGATCCTGAGGCCCATTGTTGTGCCATTCATCCATGACCATCACCTCATGTTGCAGCATGATAATGCACGGCCCCATGTTACAAGGATCTGTACACAATTCCTGGAAGCTGAAAACATCCCAGTTCTTGCATGGCCAGCATATTCACCGGACATGTCACCCATTGAGCATGTTTGGGATGCTCTGGATCGGCGTATACGACAGTGTGTTCCAGTTCCTGCCAATATCCAGCAACTTCACACAGCCATTGAAGAGGAGTGGACCAACATTCCACAGGCCACAATCAACAACCTGATCAACTCTATGAGAAGGAGATCACACTAACAGAAGTAATAAAGAGAAGAGTTTTCGATCTGGTTTCTAGAGTATTTTTGCTGGTTTCTTGACATTCTCATTATCAGTGTTCCTGCTTGTTTCTTGCACATTTAAACTCCCCCTGTTTAAAGCTGCAGTCCGCAACTTTTTTTGTGTTAAAAATTTACAAAACTTTTATAATGAGAATGTACAACATGAATCAATTTTCCAAACCGTGTTTTTGTCTTATCCTGAATCATTATGGTACACTTATAATAAGTGTTTATATTCGGACTATTTCAGACCGGACTGGTAGGACTCGCCGCAGAGTATCACAGTAACTGCGTGACTCGCCATAGACATACACGGAGAAAAGTAGCTCCGGCTAGAATGTTCCTCTGCAAGACGCATGCAGTTCTGTTTATTAACCGCTAGAGGGCCAAAAATCACGGACAGCAGCTTTAATGAATTTACTCACAAAATTCATTTGTAGTCCTGAAAGGAAGTCCCTTTAGTTTCATATCCAGACTGTGTGAACAGAACCATATGCTGTTGTGTGAACGCAGCCATCAGAAGAAAACTAAAATTATTTGTTTATTTATTCAAATAGGAGTTTCAGGGATGAGAGCAAGATATGATTAAGGTTCACTTATAATGTTAATAATGTTTTCTGCTATACATATGGAAACCGTATCAACGCCAACTCACTATTGCATGTGTCCCAATCAGAGGGGCGTGTCAGTTCATGGAGGGCAATTTCAAACTTTACCTGATTTGCTCTAATCCACTGGGTGACTTGGTTTAGGGGTGAACCTTCATGATTTTAACAAGTCTGTTGAAAATGATTGAAAAACACCAATTGTAGTTTGAAAATAGCCACTGTTTGGTAAACGCCCATTTTGGTTTTGTATCCTATACAGAAGTCTTGTGTTGAACCACCTGACATCAATGGCTTTCCAACAATTGGGTTTCAACAATAGTGCATCTATCTTATCATTTATCTCTTCCTTTCTTTGTGTGTTTGTTATCTGCACTTGATTTAACTGGATCTACTGTAATAAGATGCATTAATTTAAGAGTTTCAATAAACCATCCATTTTTCTACATTCTTAAAAAGTGCATGCATCTTGCTTTAGACATGAATGTGAGCAAGAATGTCATACTTCACACACAGCCCTCGTACTGCATCTGTTACTCAATGCTTGCAGAGCACCTGCCTTCTTTCCTTTAGTGAAGGTAGATGAGGATGGACAATTAAAAAAATGAGAAGCACCTCTTGATAAATGTGACATTGATTTATACATTGAGTTGTAGGCTAATAGGATTATCAGCTGACCTGGACTTGATGCTATCCTGTGCCTTCTTTAACTCCTGATCCCTCATTACTGCTTAATCCGGTAATCATTCATATTCCTGAATTTTTATTAAGTGTGAGGAATGCAACTGATCTCCGTTCAGTTAAAGGATTAGTTCACTTTCAAATAAAATTTACTCACCCTCATGTCATCCAAGATGTTCATCGGTTCATCGGATGTTCATTGGATGTCATCCAAGATGCTCATGTCACATTGGATGTCTTTCTTTCATCAGTCAAAAAGAAATGAAGGTTTTTGATGAAAACATTCCAGGATTATTCTCCTTATAGTGGACTTCAATGACCTGTTGAAGGTCAAAATTACAGTTTCAGTGCAGCTTTAAAGGGCTTTAAACGAGGAATAAG
This sequence comes from Megalobrama amblycephala, assembly GCF_018812025.1. NCBI lineage: Eukaryota > Metazoa > Chordata > Actinopteri > Cypriniformes > Xenocyprididae > Megalobrama > Megalobrama amblycephala. The sequence goes on along the minus strand of NC_063057.1, from coordinate 33,139,943 downwards.
GGTCTTATCTAGAGAAACGATCGGTCATTTTTGAAAAAAAATTAAATGTATATACTTTATATAAACAAATGATTGCCTTACAAGTTGTTCCTCCAAAACCACACTTTCGTATTCTTCAAAAAGCTTACGCTGTATGCTTTCGATCGGTCATTTTCGGAAAAAAATGTATATGCGTATTCCCTATTCTACTTATGGAATGAACGCAGCGGCAGTTACATTTTTTCTGTAAGTAGAATAGGGAAGGCGTATAGGAATATGCATATACATTTACATTTTTTTCTGAAAATGACCGATTGTTTTGCTGGATAAGACTCTTATTCCTCGTCTGGTATCATTTAAAGTCCTTTGAAGCTGCAATGAAACTTTTATTTTGATCTTCAAATTATTTTGAAGTGTTTAACATGTCCAAAAAAACTCCATTAACCCTAACCCTTTGTCGTTGTCTGGCTATCACCAGACCAAGCTCAATTTAAAATTGAACACTGGTCTGGAGAGTCTGTATGTATTTTCTACTGCACAAGAGGCGTGATCAACGAGCATTATTCACGCAATTGGATAGTCCTTCAACCAATCAGATGAACGATCCGGGTGACGTACTTTGCAGAGCGACGCTAAAACTCCAGACAGGTTTAGTTTGTATAGAGGGTATGCATCAACGTCACTTTCCTGCCGGGCGAAATCAAATCGCCGGCAGATAGTGCTTCCATCAGACATTGAAGCGTTAATATATTGTTGTTCTGCCCTTTATCTCAAACACCTTGCTTGAGTATGCAGTCAGATAACGTCTCCCAGGAATGGTTTTCAGGATTTACTGCTGTCTGAGGAATAACGTAAAGCTGTAAAAGTACAAAATACAGAATTCTAAGTGTACAGAGTCAATAACATGTTCACATAAACACAACAAAGGCTCTTTACATTCCTTATAGTTAGCATCAACTATATCAGAAATAGATTGTGCAATTCACACAATAAAGGGAAATTATATTAACATCTGGCATATAACAATTTAAAGCAAATATGCACAGGAATTATAATAAATATCTACATATCTATTCATCTACATTATAGCAAATATCTACATACCAAAAGTGCCTTCAAATCAACTTAAATCAAGCCAATAGCCATGACTACATGCTCTTGGTAAAGACTAGAAGGGATACAGCTACGGCCACTGGACATTTTAATATTTATTTATTTTAATAACTGTATTTGCAGTATTGTAAGGGTAGGTTTAGTCGTTAATAAAATACATATCTAATAAATCCATATCTAATAGCAAATTAATTTACTGTTATTTTACAATGAAATTTTGCCTCACTTCCGGCCGTTGCTGTATCCCTTCTCGGTTGCTGAAACTTGGCTCACATTAATGATGTCATCATATAAGGACTTAAACAATTATATGCAATACCCCACTTTGAACAGAAGGGGTCACTCTACTACAACTTGTTAATAGGCTAAATGCAAAATGTTCATAGAGAACAGCACAATTGTAGATATATAGATTAAATATATACGTAATTTAACAGTATTATAAATAGAGTTAGAATATAAAAAGTGAATCATATTGTGTTTAGCATATTAATATTCCTGAATGTGACTATGTTTGACAACTGAATTGACTTGCTCTTAAGTAACATCATGGTTTCTTTTTCAGATTTCAGAGAACCCAAAGGAAAAGAGGCAGTAGTCTGATGCAAACCAGATTTTGAAAGCTTGAATCGTTGGACCACTTGTAATTATGACATTAAACTTCTGAAATTAATGTTTTTTAAAAGTCATGATTAGGGGTGTCACAATATACCGGTATTGGTGATAATTGTGATATTCAAAGCATGAAATATCGATATCGTGTTAATTTAGTGTGTGACAATATACCAGTATTCGGGATAACCACAATATTTAAAATGAATAGGACTCTTATGATATCATGACAGAAGCAAGACAGAAATGTCTTTGTTATACTGACTGAATCTGCATTTTGAATGAATGAGTTTAATTAATGATTAAATGACCCATTCAATAAAGACGGTCACTTGCTTGCTTCCTGAATGAATCAGTTATTTGAACAAATTGGTTGAATAAACGACTCACTGATTAAGACAGTGACTTAAGATAGTTTAGTTTCATATTTAAAGTACATTTTAATGAAAAAGTTAAAATTAGAAATAATTCCATATTTAAATATTGAATTAAATTTATGTAGACACATTGTAAATGCTGTGTAAATACTTCTCATTCTGTGTCACCTCTGTATTGCAAAGATGGATTTTGTTGATAATGATTTAATTTGACTGCTAACAGCCATAATGTATAGGCTACTAGGCTAGTATTATTTTTTTTTCTTCTTCAGGTCTAAAAAAAGGTCTTAAAAAGCCTTAAATTTGACTTTTAAAAAATGTGCAGCAACCCTGAAAGAAAAAAAAACTAAATAAAAAAAAAAAATTCAAATTAATTTGACTGATACATTTAGCCTTTGTTCTTCCTTGCCTGTGTTTTGATCCTGGACTGTTTCCTTGTTTGATCGTTTTCTGCCTGTCTTGACCATTGCCTGTGTTTTTGGATTACTCTTTTGCCTTGCCTTCCTGTTACTGTTTACTGGTGATCGACCTACTGCCTGTACGACTACGCTCTTCTAATTAATAAAGCCTGACCGTGGATCTACAACTCCGTTGTCCCACTCCATGTTACAGTCGTGATGCTTTTGTCCTTTTTGCACATCATTTTGTAATTGATTGTGTTAAACTGTCAAATAAAATTGACGGAAAGGCCTCATTTATATTTTAAAAGGTTTTCCACAATGGTCAGGAATTTGTTGACGCACCATTGAAGTGTTGCTGAAATATTAATGCTGTTTAAGTGACTTCGAATCAACATCACATTAACATTGATCAATCAATATTTACCAATGATTATTTTTGTTAATTTCAATAATGATTCAGTAGCAGTGATGTACAATCAATCATAGAGTAACGTTGATTCACTGACATTCCCATTGATGATTTTGTTGAAATCTCACCATTGTTTCAACACTAAATGTTAAAGTTGAAGCATCAACATTGTTTCAGTGACTGCATGTTATCTGTGTCTCTCACTGTATTGATCTGGTCAATCTTCAGTATTTGAGCTGTGTGTCATCTAAAGGTTTTAAGTTCAGTCTTTGTCTTTGTAACCCCTATGCAAAATCCCCATAAAAGAAAATATGAATGAGTTTACACACTTTATTGATGTTTTGGTGATACAAATTGTTATATTGTTGCTTCAATACAGTTCATGTGGAATGATAATTTGTGTGGTTATCAATAACGTTCAGTTGCTCCATTCACTATACTAGAATTAAATCCTGAAGTATCTGAACCTAGTGTGTACTTACCCTTAGAGAAGGGTTACACAGTAAAACGTGGTGAGTTGCCAGCCAGGAGATCTTTTTTATCTTCTGATACCTTTGAAGGATTGAGGTTCCCAAAATACCTTCTAGATCCTGTAAATAGTACCAAATTTAAGTTACTGAACTGTATGCTGAAACTCCAGCAGTCTAAAGGGAGTAATAATTCATCTTATTGATCAATAACCTTGCTAATTAATTTTATGAGCAGTGAACATGGATATAGTAATTAAGGAGAATTTAAAGGTTCCAAACTGTGTTCTTGTAAGTGGGTTATCAGATACTGCTGTGGATGAAGAAGTTGCTGAATTTTTGCAGAAGTATGGGAAAATTTCAAGAACTGTAAGAATAACAGATGGTCAGTCTGAGTAATACGGACAGATAATAATTGAATTTGAACATGGCTCTGCAATAGAGGCTCTGAGCTCTCTTGGCCTACCTTTACACCGATCATGTCTTGGTGATCCTACTGTGATCCATCACATTCAGAGCCTTGCAGGCCTAGCAAAACCCGTGGTACTACCAGCACTAAAGCTTATTTATCCGAACTGAAGGAATTAGCTAAATTGAGTGGCAGACAATTTGAAGATGTTCTGCATGAAGAGCTTAGTAGAATAAGTGATTCTGTTACCGCTAAGTCTGTGCAGTATGATAGTGATCCACAGATGGAACCTGAAGAGCCTCGTCTGCTCTGTGGCCCAGCAGTATCACCCAGTGAGGGTATTCAAACAGATTTATGTACATTTCCCGTAACAACGAGCCCTCAAGCACCCAAGTCAGTTGTGAATTCGGATAATGTCCTGGGACCCAGTACTCCCATAATGCTTTCACCCAGCCAACTTACCACTTCAGAAGTTCAAAGTGTGGTCGTAGAACATGTCGTCCAGAGCAACGAATTGGCCTCCCAGTCTCATGCCCCATTAAAGCTCAAGACTTTTTCTGGCAAAATGCCTATTCCAAACTTTGAGGTTGACTTTGATACATGGCATGCTAATGTGGATCTTTACAGGAATGACCCCACAATTTCAGATGCATTTGTGGTGAGGAGAATTCTTGGAAGCCTTGCATCACCTGCTTCCAACATAGTCAAACTGTTAGGCCCCTTGGCGTCATCTAAAGCCTACCTTGACTTGCTTGATTCTGCTTTTGCTGCTGTTGCAGATGGTGATGAGCTCTTTGCTGCATTCTTAAACCTCAACCAAAATGCAGGAGAAAAGCCCTCTCATTACCTTCATCGGCTTCATACAGCGCTGAGCTCTGTTGTGAGAAGGAATGGCCTTGCCGCTACTGACATGGACAGGCAACTTTTGAGACAGTTTTGCCGGGGGTGTTGGAATAATGCTCTTATTGCAAACCTCCAGCTTGAACAACGCAAGAGCGTTGAACTTCCTGAAGTATTACGGCCCATTGTTCTCCAAAGCCTCCATGATGAAATGGGCCATTTAGGAATTGAGCATACAAATGACCTTGTCAGGTCAAGATTCTATTGGCCAAAAATGTCCTTGGACGTGGAGCGGAAGATAAAAACATGTGAAAGGTGTGTTAAGAGGAAAACACAACCAGACAAGGCTGCTCCCCTTGTGAACATATGCACAATGAGACCAATGGAATTGGTGTGCATGGATTTCCTTTCCCTGGAACCAGACAGCCAGAACACAAAAGACATACTTGTCATTACTGACCATTTCACAAAATATGCGGTATCCGTTCTTACAAGAGATCAAATGCCACTACTGTTGCCAAGTGTTTGTGGGAGCAGTTCCTTGTGCATTATGGTTTTCCGGAACGGCTGCACAGTGACCAGGGAAGGGATTTTGAGTCTCACATCATAAAAGAATTGTGTGCCATCACAGGTATTTGGAAAGTAAGAACCAGCCCATACCATCCTCGAGGAAACCCAGTGGAGAGATTTAATCGCACTCTCCTCAGCAAGCTGGGCACCTTGCAGAACAAAGAGAAGAGTCATTGGCGTGACTATGTGAAGCCCCTAACACATGCGTACAACTGTACAAAAAATGATGTTACAGGGTTTTCACCCTACGAGCTCATGTTTGGGCGACAGCCAAGGTTGCCTGTGGATATCGCTTTTGGGTTACATGTCCAAGACTCTAAAAAAGAATGTCATTCCCATTATGTCAAGAATTTGAAGTCAAGGCTCAAACACAGCTATGACGTTGCCTTTGAAAATGCCAAAAAAATTGCTGGAAGAAACAAGCAACGGTTTGATAAAGTTATCAGGGAGTCAACTTCGGAGTTTGGGGATAGAGTACTGGTGCGAAACTTACGACTACGTAACAAGCACAAACTTGCTGACCGGTGGGAATCTACAATTTATGTAGTGACCAGATGCATGGGAGACTTACCGGTATACTCTGTGAAGTCTGAAAACACAGATGGACCTGTAAGAACATTGCACCGTGATCACCTCCTTCCCTGTGGGTTCCTTCCTGAAACGAGAGAAACAGAGGAATCAGTTATTCCAGTCAAAAAGCCAAGGACAAGACAAAATGATGTTCAGTATGAGGAAGAACCTCGTTTTTGAGTCAGATGGAGAAGATTATTGGCAACCATCACCTGCTGTGTTAGAGGATGGTGGAAGTGTATGAAGTGCCCAGAAAGCGTCTTGCACCCCCTCTACTGGATACAGGGAACTTACCAAGATGTGCTCAAGGTAAGCCCGGCAAAGACCCAAGTATAGGAGAGCAATCAGCACTTGGTGAAACACTCACAGAGATTTCATCTGGTGACCCAGTTGCCAACAACCCATTAGGAAATGAAATCGAGTTCCAGAACCTAGATGACTCAAAAGCTAGGGGTGAAGAATACAACTTGCCTGAGATATCAATGGAGGGCACAGTGGAAGCAGTTCCTAGGGAATCGCATGAGCAGAGTTTACTTGTTCCGGATTCCTCCAATGGGCAAGGCATAGCTCTCAAAGATTCCGGAGAGCAACACAATGATGCAGTGGATGATGTTAGGAGTATACCAGATGAAAGTCCTGAAGATTGTCCTGTACGTAGATCGGGAAGAATTCGCAGACCACCTGGTGTCTTTCATTATCCAGAGTTGGGGAAACATCTAATTTTCTTTGCACAAAGCGTATTGGAGGGATTTCATAAAGTGAACTGAATGACAGTCAGAGCATGATTCCAAGGAACACTACATCTTCAGAGTATCATATCATTTAAAATACATGAGGGACTCATGTCAATTTTGTAGGGGAGGATGTAACCCCTATGCAAAATCCCCATAAAAGAAAATATGAATGTGTTGGTGGCATATTTGTATGAATTCATTATCATTAATTGTGCCTTTAAGTCACCTTGCTCTGTGAAACCTGATATTAGGAAATCTGCCTGGTAACTAGAGTGTGTGAGCAGATGGAAATTTGAAAACCCTCTTTCTGGGGGAGATGCAAGTGAGTATTGGCAGAGAGTGATGAGATGATTTGTTGTGCAGATGCAGGGAAGTTTGAATTGATCACTCTACAATTTATGTAAATACAGTGCATTTATAAACTTTTATTAATTAAAAAGATGATTGAGATCGTCATGAACATTTGAACCATTGAATTTAGAGCTGCATTTCGGCAGATGTGAACTTGAATCTCGGTCAGGTGTTTTTTTTGTATTTGAATTCCTCCGGAGGGAAGATGGCGAGCCAGCAACCCTTGATCGTTGGATCCACGGAGTCATCAATCGCTGCGGAATGTCTCATGTGATAACACTGTGCGGTTGCGGTGATAGTTTGTGTGGTTATCAATAACTTCCAGTTGCTCCATTTATTATACTAGAATTAAATACTTAAGTATCTGAACCTAGTGTGTACTTACCCTTAGAGAAGGGTTACATCTTCATCAAAGCTAATAGTTTTGAGGTCTGAGTTCAAGCTACTGTTGGTTATATTTGACTGAACTCATTGTTTGGGCTTTATTAAATATGTTAATAAATAATGTTAAATAATGTGTTTATTGTGATAAGATGTTCTCATGTACTTTACTCACTGACCCGATACAGTAGTTACTGTCATTATATACATCTATGGTGAGAATAAACTTGACTCAGTTACAACACACTTCACAAATATACTTAATTTAATTGCTCTTTTTTCTTTCTTTTTTTAATTTTAAATATTTTTCACACATATACATTTAAAAGCTTTATTACATTGATAATCATACCACCCTGATGAATATAACAAAGCACAGTTCTCTTTTTTAGATCCATTTGGCTCTTTATATGCCCAGAACCTGAAAGAACAGATCAGCATTAAATGTTCGGTGCTGCTTCCTGTGTGATATGATACTGACTTTGAGATATGATCATTTAGAGAATAATCAGTTTAATTCAGTGATTTCTTACCCAGAGGTCATGTTGGTGCCATCAACCCATTTCCATCTGTCCTCCTCATCACTGTCAGTCAGACCAATCCAGACTCCAGTACCACCAGATATCTTTTTAACAAACTCCTAGTAGAATGGAGCAGGAAGTCACATTTAAAGGGTTAATTCACCTAAAACTGAAAATCCTGTCATCAGTTCCTCACACTCATGTTGTTCCAGTACACAATATTTTTTAATGAAACATGAGAGATTTCTGTCCCTCCATTAAGTCTATTCCTCCAAAACTATGATGCTTCAATTCAAGTTCATAAAGAGATTGTAAATGTAATTCATATGAATTGAGTGGTTCAATCCAAGTGTTTCAAAGAGACATGATTGCTTTATATGATGAACAGGTTTAATTTAGGGTTTTATTCACATATAAACATTGATCAGTGAACAAACGTAGAGCAACTTTGTTCTCATGCATTAAGCAAGATCGGTTGAGCTCTATGTATGTTCGATGAGCAGTTTGAACCGTCAGAGTTTTGGGTGAACACACTTTAAATGGAGGGACAGAAATCAGATTTCATAATATCTTCATTTGTTTTCTGAAGAAGAACTAAAGTCTTATGTGTTCAAAAAGATAGGAGGCTGAGGAATTGATGACAGAATGATCATGTTTGGGTGAACTAACTCTTTAAGGTCTGTGTTGGTGAGTAGACATTCATACTGTGAGCAGCACAACCTTTGGTGCCCAATCTATCTTTCACTCACTTGTTCCTCTCTGTTGTTTATGATGATCAGATCTGCTCCTCTCTCTGTACAGTATCTTCTGCTCTCAGCCCAGTTCCTCTTCTCAGAGGAAATGAAGTAAAAACTGGATTGATAAATATATCCACCTGTAAACACAACCAGATCATTGACTATTTTGTTCCACCTGTACTGAATCATGACATTTCTTTGATAGTGGCACTTAAAAACTGTGTGTGGGGGTGTGGGTTAAGTTGTGATTTATATAACTAAATGTATATAAAGAAAGTGCAAGTTTATGGAATGACCCCATTTAGATATTTAAGTAAACACTTGTACAAGTAATCGTACTATAATTTAACATTACCCATTTCATTGAGCATCTTCCACAGTTCATTTCTCTCCTGATTGAACTGGTCTCTTTCTTTAGTTAATTCATCTCTTTCATTTGTCAAGGCTATGTTCTTGTTTAGTAGCTGGTCTCTCTCTTCTGATAGGTTAGTGAAGTTAGTTAGTAGCTGGTCTCTCTCATTGGTCAGGTTTTTGTTCTTTATTTTCAGCCCATCTCTCTCTTCTGAGAGGTTGGTAATCATGGTTAGTAGCTGGTCTCTCTCTTGTGTGAGGTTGGTGATGTTAGTTAGTAGCTGGTGTGTCTCTGGTGTGTAGTTTGAGCTCTTTGTATGGATGTGGACACACAGCACTATGACTGCAGTCAGCAGAAGAACACACAGCAGCACCAAACACACTGCAGCTGCTCTGGAGCTTCTGATCTTCACACAATCACTTCCTGAAAATGACAGACATCAAGATGAATGTTTTCTCAATTCCTAATTGTATGTCTGTGTTGTATGTGTACCTGTATGGTTTCTCTTGGTTCAGTGTTTATATTGCCATGAACAGACTGAGACATTTTTGTTCACATGATGAAGCTATATGTGTTTCTACTCTGTAGTCCTCTGCTATTTGACTTTACTTTTAGAAGTTGAGGCCAATAAATGGAAAAGTATATCACATTACAAGAGTATATGACATCCTGTCTGTTAATACCAATTAATTTGCATAATAAAAACGTGTCCTCTTCCTAGAGGGCACTGTTGTGATATCGTGGTTAGATGTAGCAGCCGGGTTCAAATTAGCACAGTACAGTTATACATGAGAGAAAAGTCACTTTACTAAATCCAGTGAAATCAAAATTGATGAGGAAATGTAACTTAATTGTGCTTGAAATCAATCTGTGTTCTTCTGTTGCATGTTTGTTTCTATCGCCTGCGATGCTTCTTTTCAGTGCAAATCAATCACATGTCACTGAGAACGTAAATGATCTGAAGTCAGTGTAAAGTCTCAAATCATGTGAGGAGCAATGCTCAAGGAGGCTAGAGTAAAGATTTGAACTTTATTGACATAATGAGGCTGACACAGAATGATGCTTTCAATGAGTTTATGTACAATCAGTGATACAAATTTGGTGTCATAAAGGCAGTAAAGTCAAGCCTGTGGTTTCTCTGTTTCTACACCAACACAAGATTATACACAATTCAACACAAGGCCTCAGGTACGGTGTACATTTTAGGACATCCTCAGACTTCAGTCATATTACGAAAAGGCATCATACTCAGACTAAATGGCTTCTGTCATTGGACAAACGGCATCATGCCAGACTGAAAGGCTTCAGGTCTCAGGAAAAACAACGTCAGTGTCAGGTCTCATACATTTTATGTCACGGTAGGAAATCCATTGTTTCCTCCGTGTCATGTTTTGTGTTTGTTGTTGTACTCACGTAGTCTCCATGTGCTCGTTTGGTTGATTGTTGTCACCTGTGTGTTGATTGTCTCGCTCCAGCTGATCCTCATCTCCACTCAGCTACATATACTCACTCATCTCTCTGTCTGTTGTCAGATCCTCATTCATGTCTCCACTGCCTAGTTGGTTTACCGTCTTCCGTGTTCGTGTGCTGGATTGTATTCGTGTTGTCGTCTTCGTGTCAGGGTTCCGGTCTGTTCCTGGTTTCATCCATTGACCGTCATCACCTTCACCTGCGACTTCACCCTTCAGCTCTTCTCACGCCACCGTAGACCTTCGTTGCCATTGCCTACATTCTGGACTCTTATTTCAATAAACTTCTTCTGATTGCCTGCAATTGCTTCCTCCTCTTTTACCAGCCGTCACAGTAGGATCTGACCATCATGGAAGCAGCAGGCGATCTCCCCCCATCTCATCTAGAGGAGTTTTTGCAGAGAGCCGTTGATCGCATGGATCGCCAAGACAAGGCGATAGATGAGATGGGTCGAGCTTTCCAAGCAATGGTGACGAAGGTGTCCGAGCTCGCTCTCCAGACTCAACGACAACAACAACCGCCACCCGCTGCGCCTCCCACGCCACCCACACCGCCGATCATCTCCGGAGGGATTTCCCAGTCCGAACCACGCCTCCCCATCCCTGAGAAATATGCGGGTGAGCCAAAGTTTTGTCGATCATTTCTGTCTCATTGTTCTCTGCACTTCGCCCTGCAGCCCCGCACGTTTCACACCGAGGAAATGAAGGTGGCATTCGTCTTGTCACTACTGACGGGGAGGGCTGCCCTCTGGGGGACGGCGGTGTGGGAGAACCAAGACAGCTGCTGTGCCTCGTTCCACGCCCTTTCGGAGGAGATGAAACGGGTCTTCGACCGCTCCGTCGCCGGGAGGGAGGCGGCTAGACTTCTCACGGACCTACGTCAGGAAGACAGGTCCGTAGCCGACTATTCTATTGAGTTCCGCACCCTGGCGGCGGAGTGTAAGTGGAACGAAGAGGCGCAGTGGGATCACTTCCTGCATGGGTTGGCTGACCGCATCCAACAGGAGATCCGCGCCGTCGAGCTCCCCACTTCTCTTAATGGCCTGATCGACCTCACCATCAGAGTAGACAACCGACTCGACCAAGCCGCCAGACGGAGGGGGAGAGCAGTTCTCGCGACCAGGCCGGAGGCTCAGCGTCAGCGCTCAGAGGTTGCGGTCAGCCCACCGGGAGATCTTGAACCCATGCAGGTGGGGCGAGCTCGGCTCTCCCGGGAGGAGAGGATCAGGCGGAGATCCCTGGGACTATGTTTATACTGCGGCAGCCAAGAACATCACATTCAGCGCTGTCCGGTAAAAGACCAAGCCCGATAGTAAAACGGAGGCTACTATCGGGTGGGATCTCTGCCAGGAAGACCTCATCTACATCGACACTCCTTCCGGTGAGTCTACGGTGGTCCACCCACGCACTCGATCATCACGCTTTGTTGGATTCTGGGGCAGAGGGTAGTTTTATGGATTGTAAGTTGGCTACTAAACTCAACATTCCTCTCACCTCCCTCAAACACCCCATTGCACCTTTTGCACTCAACGGACACAGACTGCCAGTCATCACACAGACCACTGTACCGGTTTCTCTCATCACATCTGGCAACCATACGGAGGAGATTTCATTTTACATCACGGACTCACCTCAATCCCCCATTGTTCTTGGTCACACCTGGCTCCAGAAACACAACCCCAGGATCGATTGGCGCCTCGGATCGGTGGTTAGCTGGAGCGAGGAGTGTCATTTGTCTTGTCTTTTGTCTGCTGGTGTTAATGTTTCTGAGTCTGTGTTTCAGGGGGAAGCAGTGGATTTGGCTAACGTGCCCGCGGAGTACCACGACCTGAAGGAGGTGTTCAGTAAGTCTCGGGCTGATTCTCTTCCTCCTCATCGTCCCTATGACTGTGCGATAGAGTTATTGCCAGGTACTTCTCCGCCTAAGGGCAAGTTATATTCTTTGTCTATTCCAGAGACGGCGGCCATGGAGAAATATATATCCAGTTCTCTAGCAACGGGGTTCATCCGCCCTTCTTCTTCTCCAGCGGGGGCGGGGTTCTTTTTTGTGGGAAAGAAGGACGGATCCTTGCGACCTTGCATTGACTACCGAGGGCTGAACAACATAACGGTAAGGAATACCTATCCTTTGCCGCTTATGTCTTCAGCTTTTGAGAGGTTGCAGGGAGCGTCCGTTTTCACTAAATTGGACTTACGTAATGCTTATCATTTGGTCCGTATCAGGGAGGGGGATGAGTGGAAGACTGCCTTTAACACCCCTAGAGGCCATTTTGAGTACTGCGTGATGCCTTTTGGGCTAACGAACTCGCCGGCAGTCTTCCAAGCACTCGTCAATGACGTGTTGCGAGACATGGTCGATCGGTTCATATATGTTTACCTGGATGACATATTGATTTTTTCTTCGTCTCTCCAGGAACACGTGCAACACGTACGACGAGTGCTTCTGCGGTTGCTAGAGAATGGATTGTTTGTCAAGGCGGAGAAATGCGTTTTTCATGCACAGTCTGTTTCTTTTCTAGGACACATCATTTCGACTGAGGGTGTTCGCATGGATCCTGAGAAGGTTAAGGCTGTGGTAAATTGGCCATCCCCAGAGTCTCGCAAGGCCCTGCAGAGATTTCTGGGGTTCGCCAATTTTTACCGGCGTTTCATTCGCAATTTCAGCCAACTAGCCGCTCCTCTGACCGCCTTGACCTCCCCTAGTTTGACGTTCAGGTGGTCAAACGCAGCCGAGGCTGCGTTTGCCAAACTGAAAAGCTGCTTTGTTTCAGCTCCCATTCTCGTCACCCCTGATCGCTCACGTCAATTCATAGTGGAGGTCGACGCATCAGAGGTGGGGGTAGGAGCAGTGTTGTCCCAACGCGCATCCTCAGACGGAAAGGTGCATCCTTGCGCGTATTATTCTCACCGTTTATCTCCTGCAGAGGTTAATTATGACATTGGCAATCGAGAGTTGTTGGCAGTCAAACTTGCACTGGAAGAATGGCGTCACTGGCTTGAAGGGTCGGGTGTACCTTTCATTGTATGGACGGACCATAAGAATCTCGAATACATTAGAACCGCCAAAAGACTTAACTCCAGGCAGGCTCGGTGGGCATTGTTTTTCGGTCGTTTCGATTTTACACTTTCTTACCGGCCGGGTTCCAAAAACATCAAACCCGATGCTTTATCCCGTCTTTTTGAGCGTTCCGATCGTACTGCTACTCCCGAGCCCATTTTACCGGGGACCATCATTATCTCCGCGCTCAGATGGGAGGTCGAATCGAAGGTGTTGACCGCCTTAGAAGGGGTAACGCCCCCGGCTCGTTGCCCACCGAACCGATTGTTTGTGCCGGAGGGGTTACGGTCAGACGTTCTCCAGTGGGGTCATTGTTCCAGTGTTGCTTGTCACCCAGGGGTTAGTAGAACTAGGTTTCTAGTCAAGCAACGATTTTGGTGGCCTGGTATGGCTCGTGACGTCCACGACTTCGTCTTGGCTTGTTCAGTTTGCGCTATTGGTAAGACTTCCAATCGACCTCCAGATGGGTTACTCTTACCGCTGTCTGTCCCTTCGAGACCCTGGTCCCACATTTCGCTAGATTTCATTACCGCCCTCCCGCCCTCTAAGGGCAATACGGTGATTTTAACCGTAGTGGACCGGTTCTCGAAGGCGACTCATTTTATTCCCTTGCCCAAATTACCATCAGCCAAGGAAACAGCGGTAGCTGTCATTGACCACGTCTTCCGTATACATGGCCTTCCGACAGACGTGGTTTCTGACAGGGGTCCCCAATTTGTGTCCAAATTTTGGCGAGAATTTTGTAAATTGTTAGGAGCGACTGTTAGTCTTTCTTCCGGGTTCCATCCCCAGAGCAATGGTCAAACCGAGCGAGCCAATCAGGATGTCGAAAGGGTTTTGCGATGTTTGGCTTCCAATAATCCTTCGTCCTGGTGTCAGCAACTCTCAATTGTGGAGTACGCACACAATTCTTTACCAGTGTCATCTACGGGCATGTCTCCATTTAAGTGTAGTTTAGGGTACCAACCACCTAATTTTGTCAGTACGGAATCCGAGGTTTCGGTCCCCTCCGCACACGCACTAGTCCAGAGGTGTCACCGCACCTGGACCAGAGCTCGCAGAGCTCTGCTCCAGGCTAGGTCGCGCACCAAGGCTAAGGCCGATCGCCACCGGTCGAAGCCTCCCCGTTACGTCGTCGGTCAAAGAGTGTGGCTTTCTACCCAGAATATTCAGATGCGTTCCGTTTCGAATAAGCTTGCTCCCAAATTTATTGGCCCGTTTTCTGTTACCAAAATCATTAATCCGGTAACAGTGCGTCTTAGCCTTCCTCCGGCGTACAGGAGGGTTCATCCCGTGTTCCATGTGTCCAAAATTAAACCGGTGATTTTTTCCCGTCTTAACCCGCCTGCCCCGGTTCCCCCCCGCCTCGTATCGTTAATGGGGAGACCACATATTTGGTCAATCGTATTCTGGACTCTAGACGGAGGGGACGCGGATTTCAGTACTTGGTGGATTGGGAAGGTTACGGTCCGGAGGAGAGAAGGTGGGTTCCTGCTCGGGACATACTGGATCACCGCCTTATTGATGATTACAATCTACAGGTAAAGCAGGCTGGGAACGTCAGGTGACGTCCTAGGGGAGGGGGTACTGTCACGGTAGGAAATCCATTGTTTCCTCCGTGTCATGTTTTGTGTTTGTTGTTGTACTCACGTAGTCTCCATGTGCTCGTTTGGTTGATTGTTGTCACCTGTGTGTTGATTGTCTCGCTCCAGCTGATCCTCATCTCCACTCAGCTACATATACTCACTCATCTCTCTGTCTGTTGTCAGATCCTCATTCATGTCTCCACTGCCTAGTTGGTTTACCGTCTTCCGTGTTCGTGTGCTGGATTGTATTCGTGTTGTCGTCTTCGTGTCAGGGTTCCGGTCTGTTCCTGGTTTCATCCATTGACCGTCATCACCTTCACCTGCGACTTCACCCTTCAGCTCTTCTCACGCCACCGTAGACCTTCGTTGCCATTGCCTACATTCTGGACTCTTATTTCAATAAACTTCTTCTGATTGCCTGCAATTGCTTCCTCCTCTTTTACCAGCCGTCACATTTAGTCAGTTTTTTCTCTCTCCAAAATCATTTATTCACACATGGCTAGTGAGTTGAGATTAAGTAAAGCTGTGCTTAGTTTTCATTGATGACTGCAGAGTTAGGAAATATTATACACTCTTAATAATTTTAATTATAGGCCTATAATTCATTGTATAATAGACCTAAATGTTTCAGATGTTTCAAAGTTAGCTAATAGCCTAATCTTTTATTATCCTCACAGCACGTCAGTTATGTGGTGATGTGCTATGAAATTATTGCAGAGCAAATTTATTATAATATTAATGTAATAATGAAAGAAGCCTAACCTAATAGTAATGGGCTAATAATAGACTAGAAGAATGTAACAGGCCTACATGGAAATACCAAATCCTCTTAATATTGCCAAGATTTGATGCTTTTGACAATATCTCTGGCTATCATCGATACATGATCATCGTCTGTTGATGCAACCTGGGTTATTGCATGGGCCGCAGTGCCTGTTCTGTACCCCACTGCCAACAGGACAAAAATAACAATGAGCTCTGTTGGTGTCACATCCATGGTTGTCCAAGTGTGATTGATATCACGTTGCAGAGCATGTGTGCAAAAGTTTTAATCAGAATGTATATAAAACACATATAAATGGATATTTGAATCAGATTACAATGTTTAGAGTACATGTAAACAGATCTGCAATTGGATTCAATTCATTCGGATTGATGAAAATTGGTGCATGTAAACATAGCCATTGTCAGATCTCGTACAATTAGGCATCGGACGAAACGGACTGACCATCCTAACTGAAACACACAGGCTGAGTAAACATTTTAGTCAGTTTTTTCTCTCTCCAAAATCATATACAAATGGTTAGTGATTAAATCCTACAACAGCATCAGAAGAACACAAAGCTGAACCAAACACACTGTAGCTTCTTCTGATCTTCACACAATCACTTCTGAACAGCACAGGTCTGACATTAGATGACTGAACATGTGCAGACTCTGATGATTTGATCAAAGTAATGAATGTGATTACCTGTACGCTGAAGTGGTTGGTGTGTGTTTGTCTCTGTCCTGAAGTCATGATCTCTCACATATTCTTCTGCACTCTCATAGATTGCCACTGTCATCTCCATTCTGTCTGTGTTCATTCTCTCAGACTCAGTCCTGATCACATCTTCATAAATACCATCAGCCATTTCTGCTCTTTAACCTTCAAACATTAAATGATCTTGTTCCTTGTTTGTTGTAGATGTAGTCAGCACTCGTCTTCTTGGCAAACAAACTTGTGGTCAACTTCCCTTTTGTGATGTATATTCGAGTGAAACTCGTCCATTGCTGTAATGTCATGTGATTAACAGGTTGTCCCGAGAAATAAATGCAAGAGGGAGGGGAAGTTATTTTAATTAAAGATTATGAGGGCACATGAAATTTAAATGTGATGTGCATTGATAAATCATTCATAAATACTGCAATATTCCATAAAAAATAAGAATTGTTGATTTTGATTTCAAGTTCTTTATTCCTTCAGTGGTGAGAATGTAATGAAACAAACACTCAGGAAATGTCTTTGTTGATTTTATTCTTGCAAGAAGGTTGTTTAAAGAAGATTTCTACACAGTTCTAGAGAGAAGAACACCCTCACCCAGAGCGGCTGTCTTATATACGCCTCTTATTGTTACTTGTTACCCCAAACCAATCAGAACACGTTACCATATTAGGATCATAAAAACTGAAAAAAAGAGAGCGGTCTAAAACTTAGCAGATGCCCTATTGAAGTCCAAGCTGTCCAAGACACAACACATTTGCACCTTTGCCTCACTTCCTTTGTTAGTTTCAGAAGCGTTTCTTAAAAGAGAACAGCATTAGCAGTAATTTTCCACTGTTTTAAATGATACACAAGACAGAGAGAAAACAAGTATCAGTGCATCCATTCATAAATCAGGAGAATAAATGATAAGCAATAAAAAATCCTGACTGTGGCAGGTTACTGGGGAAATGCACATTTGGAAAGGAAATATATTTACAGGAACATTTCAGTTTGGAAATGCATACTGCACACTCTCACACATTTTTTTCTGGTCCTTTTTGGTCAAAAATGACAGAAAACTTTTATGTTTTGAATTTTTTTTTTTTTTTTTTTTTTTTTTTTTTGCTTCATTGGAATGGAACGAAACTTGGTGACTTTTGTTGCATTAGCTTTGTAGCGATTTGTACAGTTATTAATCAATTTATGGGTGGGGCATGTGAATATAATAAGTCATAAAGCTTTATGACTCAATATATGCACATACCGACCCAAGGGGGAATTAAACATATATTGTGAATTAATTACAACAAATTATAATCAGTTACCTATATGATTAGTTCTGGTTTAATAATTATTTAGAGAAACTATCAGTTTGTCCAGCAAACAGTAAGTTTTCCACAGACTATTAGAGAATGAGCAAAAGAACAAAAAGCATGGATATAATGTATTTAATATATGAAAACTACTAATACAGAGGTTATGCGTCTAAATATATATACAAGAATATACACGTAATATACAAGAGCGGATGTAAAGACAGGAAAAGAGAGATGGTCAAAGAATGGCAAATTACAAGTTAACCCTGTGAAAGCCAGCACAGAAACCAGTTCAAATGAATTTCAGGAAACTAATACTTGCATATTGGTTCAAGTCGATGTGCAGTAGAGTTTCAGTGTGCTTGGCTTGGTTGGTCCTTTCCGAGAGGGTTTCTCCGGCAGGGTTTTCAAACGAGGCTTAACTGGTGTGTAAAATGGCCGAGAAGAAAGAAGAGAGCGAGAAAGTCAAAGGAAATGGTCATCCCGGGGGGGAGCTGAGCGCGTGATGGCAGCGCTGTCGCCTGAGGCAGTTCAGGGGCAATCGAGAGACAATCGGGAGACAAAGGAAACACTTGTGTGTCGTTGTTTTTATGGAAAACCAAGCTAACACACCTCCTGAATTGGAACGGCCAATAGATGCGTAGCACTATTTGGCGGGCAAAGTTCCTTTGTCTGGTCTCCTAGCTGAATTTGCATACTTTATGAGTATCAGTTTGGGTAGTACTTTCTTCACAGTACCATTAAACAAATAGAACAATGCATTTGACAGCCATGTAATATACATAGGTGAATGAGACGTGGAAATAGCTTTAAAATGAATCTAAACTTGACATAACAGAGAAGCATGTAGAAGAAATTCCATCATTAAAATGAACACTAGCACAAATACAGTCATTTAAACTAAGTCTAAACACTAGGAAGCATACATGCACTTGATATACGTGACGGGTACACTTTGGCACAGTCATGTTCTAAGAGTAGCTGTACATACAGTCATAAAACAAGTTTGGCAAATAAGCTAGGCTTAAGCTTAATACTTTCTAAGCTTTTTAAGTACGGCTGAGTGTGGGGCTGAAATCAGCTATAGCTAGGGGGCCCAAACTTTGGGGGCCAATTCAGGGGCCTAGGACAGCAAATGCTGCATGGCACTGCTCTGAATAAGGTCTATTGGCATTGATGGTTCCTTGAAGAACCATGGAAACTTTCCATTACACAAAAGGTTCTTTATCCTCCTTTTTCCTTTGCCCCATGGTGCTTTGCACGAATTATGGGTGTGAACTTCCGTTAAGCTGTAGGCTCGCTCTATGAACGCAACAATACATTTAAAAAAAAACGGGGTACAACCATGAAGAACCATGGTGATGACATTATTCTACTCACACTATTGACATTATTCTACTCACCCTTCAACTATCAAACATTAATTTGATATTTAAAAGTGTAAAAGCATTAACAAGCTACTTTCAACAGACCATGAATAACCCCAAAAGCAGATTCTCTCCACAGGAATAATAGATGGGTTAAATATCACTGTAGTAATATATTTTTGTATTATGTAACATATATTGCCTTAATCAAAAATGTTCATTAACTTCAGCACTGCATGATATTATTTCAAAGTGATTTCCATAATTGACAGATAATAAATTGTATTTACCTGTGAAAACAAACCTGGAAAGAGACGTGAGGATTTGAGGATGATTTGAGGATTCTTCATGCATTCTATTAAATTATTAATGGGATATATCGTAAATTAAATCAGGAGAACAGACCACAAATGTGCAGTATATATGTTGTCGTTTTCCATACTATATATACAGAATACAAAGGGGAAATAAAATAATCATGAGGAAAAGATCGCAGCGACTGAAAAGATCTCTTGCCATAGATATTCTTGTTATAACATGTCACGGTAAAATACCAAGCGTTACGTTATTCTCATGATGTCTGAAAATAAAACATGAAGGAAAAATTGACAGATCATTCAGTCAAACTGACGGATAAGCTTTATTTGTAATGCAGCCTTAGTTAACATTCTTTTTTTCAGTTAACATTCTTTGTGTTAAACGTTTTTCATTTTTAAAGAAAAAAAATGACTGAGCACATTATAAGCGTTTGGAATTATCCTAAATGATTACCGTGTTCGTAAAGCCGGGCCTGGAGTTTCGCCAAGTCCTTCCTTAACTGCTCTCTCTCGCTCTCTCTCTCTCTCTCTCTCAATTCAATTCAATTCAATTCAGATAGCTTTATTGGCATGACAAAAAAATAAATTTTGTATTGCCAAAGCATTTAACCAACATGAAAAAATATTTAGAACAACAGAACATCTGAGTAAAGTCTATGTAGAAAAAAAATTATAAAATAAATAAAAATAATTTTAGTAACAAAATAAAATAAATAATTATATATATATATATATAAAAAAATAATAATAATAAATAATAAATAAAGATTATAATACGGAATTATATGTTTTCGCACATTGTATCAGGAAGCGACATATACCCACATGACGACAGGGAGGTGACGGTGGTGCGTAAATCGAGTTACCCCTCCCACTTCTGCTAGTTTTACTGAGATGTCTTGTCCCGTGCGAATTGGCCAATTAATATTACAGACATCCTGAGGTAAAATTACTTTACTCCACCTGCCCACGTAAAACTAATCCCGTCCGAATAGGGCTTATCTCTACCTGTCCCTATCCATATTTTTTCTAAGCCGTTGATCCAAGTTAGCTGCTTGAATTGCAGGGTACTGCTCTGTGAATCTCCCCAGCATTAGGTACAGAGAGTTCCACCATGTTCTCACATCGAGTATGAGTGAGTGTCGGGGCAGCTCTGACAAAAACAATAACATCAATTTTTCATATAACAGATGCTTTTCATCCTAGGAGACAAACAATACTTTTGTAAAATTGGATTCAAATACTGTAGTACTACTCTGCTGCAGAGCTCATAAATAATAATAAGATAGATCAGACATATAAAGTCATTACGTGTCAATGCACAACAGCACGTGTCATCTTCCCCCTTGCCGCTATGGTGAATGGAGTAACGTTAGGCTCAGAGTCGTGGAGTCACCAGCCTGGCTAACGTTCGCAATCTCAGGTCGTAAATTGTCTATGAAAAAATACGTGGGTTAATTTGTTAGCTGCCTCAATGTTGGCGCAAGACATATTATTTATTGTATATGTATTGTTTTACTTACCGGATTCGGACTACAGTGCAGTCACTGCGGTGCCAGGCTGGGGTTCGGAGCCAGAGGAAGAGGCAGTGGAGGACGGTTGGCGCAGCGCGTCAAAGATGGGGCACACATTTATTTCTACTCCATGAACTCGGAGGTGCTTTATCATATTCGACGTGCACCCTCATGTGTTCGAAACAATCTTGCCGCAAATGTTGCATTTTGCTGAGATTTCGTTCTGTTTAGAAAAGTGAAGCCACACTTTGGACCGCCGACGCACGCTATCCATGTTCGACTTGCTTGGTTATGCCAACACTTCCGGTGGACGCTTCTTCGTTGGTGTTCAGCAGTTTCTTCTTCCAGTCGGCAGACTGTGAATCGAAACTAGGAATTGAAATTTAAACTTTTGAACGATTCCGGGAAAAATCGCAAAGCTAGTCCTGGTTCCAATCAATACTTGATACTCGATACCCAAGCCTATGCATGGGTCCCGCTTCCCTTGCTCTGCGGAGAATCTCGACACAGTCCTGGTAATAATGCAATTTGGCCACAATTACACGAGGTTTACCACCAGTCTGCCCCGACTGGAAACTGCGGTGCGATCTGTCAACAAGTACTTCCCTGTCCATGCCAAGAGTGTCTTTTAGCAACTTTGAGACGAAGGCTGGAGAGCTCGAACCCAGTCCCTCTGCAACATTCAGTATACGGATGATCTGAGCGCAACAGCGCGATGTTACCGACAACCTCAGTTTTAACGGTGTGCAATTCTGACCTCATGCTGTTGAATTCGTCCACAAGAACGGTCTTCAATTCAGCCTTGAGCAGCGTAGGGATATCATTTCTTAACGGCGGCAGGATTTCAGCCTTCATATCCACCATTTCTGTTTGTTTCTCCGGCGATTTCTGGTCACTGCACATGGTGCCAGGCCTACTCACTATAGTCTTCCCCGTGTAGGTGTATTGTCGCAGACTTTTTGCCATTTAAGCGCCAAAATAATTTAAAAAAAGTTGTTCAAAAACGAGAAGCACAACACCAGAATGTATCAGTGCCGATTTCAAACCATGAGACACCCAAAAATATAATTTATTTAACGAAATTTAATGGAGCTCAACAAAAACACAACTTACTCCATGTCTGCTCACCAGCACCCCCCCGATGGATCGTTTTTGAGTGTGAATGTCATTTTAAGTAGAAAATGAAAGCCAGATGTAGCAAAATCACAAGTTACTAATCCAAACAACAAAAGCAATGATAAAATAGTGTAAATACAGCTGAAAAAACAGTGAAAAATAAACCTTAATGTGCCAGTGCATGAAGGGAACACCAGTATCAGAAAAGTTGAGTAGGTTTTACTTTATATCGCTGATATTTACACTTGAAGCTTTTAGCTTGAATTGAGTACTAATATAGAATTTAGCTATTTAATGTAGAAATTACATTTGCTTTTTTCTGTAGTATTTACTTCACCACAAAATAATTTTTATCAGTGTATGCGGATTCAACGCACCACACTTTTCGATTAAAATTTACTTAATATTTCTAGGTTAATGTGCAGTGACTATAACACATGTAAATATTAAAAGCAAATACATAAGAGTTACTTTTTCCACCTATTAATTTATTACATGAATTAAATGTGTATATCTATAACTATATATTTCTCTAATTCTAATTCTTGTTCAATTTTAATTTTACTAAGTAAAAATTATGATGGTTAATATAATATATATTACATACCAAAAAAAAAAAATTCATATTTTATTGTCTGTGCAAACAGAGGAAATGTGTGTGTGATAGGGCCACACTTTATGATATATACAGTGGGTACGGAAAGTATTCAGAACCCCTTAAATTTTTCACTCTTTGTTATATTGCAGCCATTTGCTAAAATCATTTAAGTTCATTTTTTCCCTCATTAATGTACACACAGCACCCCATATTGACAGAAAAACACAGAATTGTTGACATTTTTGCAGATTTATTAAAAAAGAAAAACTGAAATATCACATGGTCCTAAGTATTCAGACCCTTTGCTGTGACACTCATATATTTAACTCAGGTGCTGTCCATTTCTTCTGATCATCCTTGAGATGGTTCTACACCTTCATTTGAGTCCAGCGGTGTTTGATTATGCTTATTTATAAGATTCTCTGGTCTGATGAGACCAATATAGAACTTTTTGGCCTTAATTCTAAGCGGTATGTGTGGAGAAAACCAGGCACTGCTCATCACCTGTCCAATACAGTGTTGTGTTCTCTTTCCTATGCATAGTTTGCATTGCAATATTATTAATGTCCACTAGGTGGCACTGTGGTGTTTTACATGTTCCGATGTAAGAAGGAGATAAGAAGAAGAACTACATAGTAAAGAAATGCTAAGCTATTGCTCGTGTTCTGCCTACTGATGATTATGACTCCTCCAACATAACAAGTGGCGACGAGGATGTTAAGATGGCACTGCTCTCTTTGCAACCCCCAGTAGCATTCCTGGAATGCCCAGGTGAACCGAAACTGTCCTTTGATGCATGGGAAAAGTTATTTCAGAACTACTTGCTTGCAATCGGTGGAGAAGAATTTTCTGCTGAGAGAAAGAGAGCTTTGCTGATACACTGTTTAGGAACAGAAGGCCAACGAATCTACAATACATTGCCTCTCACCGCTGATACATACAATGGATCTTTACAAGCACTGAAACAGTTCTTTTCTCCTAAGCTGAATGTGGTTTCTGAAAGATATCGCTTCAGACAACGCGCTCAGCCGTGGGTGAGTCCACTGATCATTACGTTGCAGCGCTTCGTGAACTAGTGAAAACATGCGCTTTTGGCAATATTGAGCATGAAATGATCCGTGATCAGATTGTAGAAAAAACGTGCATGCCCCGAATTCGCGAAAGACTGTTACTAGAGCCAGATTTAACCCTTGAAAAGACTATATCTATTGCAAGACAAACTGAATCGGCAGTAGCAGATGCCAAAGTCATTGCTGAAGGGGAATCAAAACAAGTAGCAGCGATTCAGAAGCAAGAAAAGACGCGAATGCACAAAAATAAAACGAGGATTAAGTCGAAGGATGACAAGCGTGTGAGGGGACAGCAGCAGTGTTACCGCTGTGGTTCTGCTAACCACCTTGCAAATGATAAATCCTGCCCTGCTAAAGACTGCAAATGTAGAACATGTGGAAAAATCGGACATTTCTCGAAGGTGTGCAAGACAGCATCAAAGTCAGTTAATGAAGTATGCTTACCTGAAGTGACAGTACTCTGTGTGAATGACTGCCATATAGATGATGGAGCTCCAGTGGGTACTTTTAACATAGCTACGCCCACATCTCCTACACAGACCTGTACCATTAGGATGATGGTTCATACAGGGTCTGGTGCATCAATCCTACCACAACACATCTTCAAAGAACACTTCAGTTCATGCATCCTGTCACCACCGAAAATGCAGCTTCTAACCAACTCAAAGGAGAACATACCAGTGTGTGGTTACCTGAGACTGAATGTGACATACTATGGAAAAACGGTTGCTGGTGAGTTTAACATAGTCAAATCAGGAACTCCTCTCATTGGACGTGACTTATGTAGAGCACTGGACATTGAGATTAAGGGTGGTTGCTTGATTGAACCTGCTACTAACTGTGCAATGCTTCAACCATCCAGCACTTCACTTGCTTCTACTGATAGTCCTGTTCCCATACCAACTGTTGCTGGATTTGGATGCGCTAAAAATTTCATACACAAAGTGAAGATCCGCCCTGGAGTTAAGCCTGTACAACAAAAACTCCGTCACTTACCTCTATCAGTGCAGCAGCAGTGTCAGATGAACTCAAGATGCTAGAGGAGAATGGCATATTTGAGAAGATTGATTCATCTGAGTGGGTTTCTCCTATCGTAGTCACAAAACAGAAGAACAACACAATTCGTATGTGTGTCGACTTAAGGGAACCTAACAAGGCTGTGGTACAAGATAGTCATCCTCTACCACTGATCGAAGACATACTGTCTGAGTTGCATGGATCAGTGAGGTTTTCTTCTCTTGACCTTAAAAATGCATACTACCAAGTACAATTACATGAGGAGAGCAGAGGGCTTACTGCTTTCATTACCCATGAAGGCCTATATCAGTTCTGTAGAGTACCCTATGGACTGTGTTCGGCGCCATCTGCTTTTCAACAGATGATGACCATGATATTAAAAGGCCTTGATGGTGTACAGTGTTACTTGGATGATGTGATCGTCCATGGTGCATCCAAAGCCATTCACAATGCAAACCTCAAAGCTGTTCTGCACAGGATTAGTGAAGCTGGTCTGAAACTGAATGCAGACAAGTTTAAGTTTAACTTGACGACACTTAGCTTCCTTGGATACAGACTTGCAGCTGATGGCTTGCACCTGGATGATGCTCATACTACTGCAATTACAAATGCACCCCCTCCTACTGATGCAGCTACACTATGGTCATTTCTGGATCTTAGTGCCTAGTACAGTAAGTTCGTGCCTGCCTATGCTACTCTGGTTGAGCCAACGAGAGCCTTACTTCGTAAAGACTGTGAATTCCACTGGACTACTGAAGCACAAGAAAGTTTTGATCGAGTCAAACAGGCAATAGTGGATAGTCCTACTCTTTAATTATTCAACCCCAACCACAGCACAATACTCTCTTGTGACGCCTCAGACTATGGTGTTGGCGCTGTCTTGACAGAAAGAACCATTGCTTTTGCTTCACGCTCCTTGTCTGATGCTGAACGAAAATACTCCATCGTCGAGAAGGAAGCACTGTCATGTGTCTGGGCTGCAGAGAAGTGGCGTACGTGGCTGTGGGGAAGAAAATTCCTACTACGCACTGACCATCAAGCTCTTACTACTCTTCTCACAAGTAAAGGAAATAGTCGAGCTGGTTTACGTGTTGCCAGATGGTCTGCACGCTTAATGGAGTTTGACTACGATGTTCAATACAGACCCGGTTCATTGAACAGTGTTGCTGATTGCCTATCAAGACTGCCTCTTGCTAACACTGAACATGATTTTGCAGAAACCATTGAGTCTGTTGCTATGATTTCATTTGCTTCCAGTGCAATCTCCAAGGAAGATTTCCAGTCTGCGTGCAACAGCTGCCCGGTGTTTGCAAAACTGCGTACATACACAAAAAACACAAAAAGGATGTTGATGTGGATTTACAGGGATACTTTCCTGTCCGACATGAGCTTGCTGTCGTGGATGGATGTATTGTCAGGGGAACATACCGTCTCTTGGTACCAGAATCATTACAGAGGAAACTCATAGAACTGGCACATGAATCACATCAAGGTATAGTCCGTACAAAGCAAAGACTTAGACAATTTTACTGGTGGCCAAGATGGACAGTCAGACTGAAATTCTGATACGCAACTGTCATACGTGCAAACAAAATGACAAGTCTGCAGTTACACATGATGCTCCTCTCAACCCTGTTCAATTACCTTCTGCTGCATGGGAAAAGGTCTGCACTGATATTGTTGGACCATTTGAAATGGCACCATCAGACTGCAGATACGCAATAACGCACGTGGATTACTTCAGCAAATGGCCGGAAGTCGCTTTTGTGTCCAGGGTTGACACATGTACTGTTAAACAGTTCTTGACTACTGTTTTTGCTCGGGAAGGAAATCCAAAAGAGTTGGTCTCAGACAATGGACCTCAGTTTATCTCTTCTGAGTTTTCTGAGTTTCTGAGAGAGAGAGACATCCGTCATTTCAGATCTGCTGTCTATTACCCACGTGCAAATGGAGAAGTCGAGAGGTTCAACAGAGTCCTCAAAGACTGTCTACAAACTGCTTCAATTGAAGGAGAGCCTTGGAAGACTTTCACTCAAACATTCTTGATGGACTATTGAAGTACTCCTCATGCTACCACAGGTGTTACACCATCTGAGTTACTCCATGGTCGACGTATGAGAACCAAGTTACAAGTCATGGACTTTCCTGTAAAAGAAACTGACAGAAACATGATACGAGAACAGGTGAAAAGGAAACAAGACAAAGTTAAACACTACATGGATTCCAGAAGAAATGCAAAGCCTTCAAGATTTCAACCTGGTGATCTAGTTCGAGTTAAGAAACCTTGGATGGTAAAGAAAGGTGATCGGAAGTTCACACAACCAAAAGCTGTTGTACAGAAGAAAGGTGAAGATTCCTACCTGCTTGATGATGGTAAGGTATGGAATGCCTCACGTCTTGCTGAACTGCCAGAATCGAGTGGAAATGTTACTCCTGCTGAGGTACAACATGGAAAGACAAGTCCAGTGAATAGGTCTGTTAGAGTTAGACAAAAACCTGTCTGGACCAAGGACTATGTTTTACATATGTAGGGATATGGAGAACTTGAGATAGCTGTGTGAATATTTGACTGAATAACACACACAAAGTGTAAACGTTTTTATTTCGTTGTTTCAATAATACTTGTTTATTCTTGACTTGTTTATTTATGTTGTGATATACAAACAGCTGTTTTCTTTCTGAAAAGGGGAAGATGTGGTGTTCTCTTTCCTTTGCATTGCAATGTTATTAATGTCCACTAGGTGGCACTGTGGTGTTTTACATGTTCCGATGTAAGAAGGAGATAAGAAGAAGAACTACATAGTAAAGAAATGCTAATCTATTGCTCATGTTCTGCCTGCTGATGATTATGACTCCTCCAACATAACATACAGTCCCAACATCATGCTGTGGGGGTGTTTTTCAGCTGCAGGGACAGGTCGACTGGTTGCAATCGAGGGAAAGATGAATGCGGCCAAGTACAGGGATATCCTGGATGAAAACCTTCTCCAGAGTGCTCAGGACCTCAGACTGGGCCGAAGGTTTACCTTCCAACAAGACAATGACCCTAAGCACACAGCTAAAATAACGAAGGAGTGGCTTCACAACAACTCCGTGACTGTTCTTGAATGGCCCAGCCAGAGCCCTAACTTAAACCCAATTGAGCATCTCTGGAGAGACCTAAAAATGGCTGTCCACCAATGTTTACCATCCAACTTGACAGAACTGGAGAGGATCTGCAAGGAGGAATGGCAGAGGATCCCCAAATCCAGGTGTGAAAAACTTGTTGCATCTTTCCCAAAAAGACTCATGGCTGTATTAGATCAAAATGGTGCTTCTACTAAATACTGAGCAAAGGGTCTGAATACTTTGGACCATGTGGTATTTCAGTTTTTCTTTTTTAATAAATCTGCAAAAATGTCAACAATTCTGTGTTTTTCTGTCAATATGGAGTGCTGTGTGTACATTAATGAGGAAAAAAATGAACTTAAATGATTTTAGCAAATGGCTGCAATATAACAAAGAGTGAAAAATTTAAGGGGGTCTGAATACTTTCCGTACCCACTGTATGTGTGAAAATGCAGAACATGAAAGAGATCGTGGATGTGTTCATGAAAATCGTCTGCTCAATATGTGCACGCTCACTTCAGAGACGGCTGTTTGTTTCGTGCGTATTTGGAGCAAGACGACTTTGCGCGCAGTTCTCCGGCTAGTTGTCATGGCAACTGAATCAACAAAAATCTTGCCTGGTAAAAATGTATTGGTCAAATGCAAGTCAGACAGAAACTAAAAGGATAAGAAAGGGCATCGTTATATTTCTTTTTATTAAAATTTAACAAAAGCTTATAATTTTGTGTGATCTACCAGCATTGTCTACTACGTGCATTTGAGAATCACAACTATGTCTCATGAGCTTGGAAATAGCAACCTCCGAGCAATAAAATATTCCTATAATGGAGTCTTGAAAGAGACTGCAGCAAGACAATAAAGAGATGTTCTATCTTTCTTCCATCACTCTCTCAGCTTTGACACTTTTTCTCTCAGATATTTCTCATGTCTCATTTCTGTCTACTCTTATTTCTCCTAAGGAATGTTAGAAGAAACATTTGAAACTGTTGATACTAAAATGAGGTATATATGAGAATCATGAGCTTAGAAAAAGCAACCAACTAAGCAATAAACTCTTTCCTATTGGTAGACTCAGGTCATGGAATCAGACCATTGTTGTTATTCTGGACAAACCAGAGGCTCAGAACGGTGCGGTTTATCTGTGGCCGCCTTACCTGTAACAGGCCAGAGACTCAGAACATGATTGTATCTGTCTGTTAATGATTCATGGAATAAACAGAAGACCCAGAAGTTGAATCTGTTAATGTCTCACTGGATAAACCAGAGACCAAGAACAAGGAAAGTCTGTTGAAAGGGTACATTTATTCTTTTCCGATGAGGAGGAGCTTCTCAATTCCAGTGCTGCAATTGGCTTCTGGCACCAGAAGGGACACATACAATGTGGCACTCATTTGCATAAAACACACAGTTATGTAAGGAACCCCGCATCGGCCCAAAAACGGACTCCAACGCCCCCGGGCGACGGTTAACGGGTGTATGCCTTTTCAGTGTCTCTATTAAGTTCACTTAATTTCACTCGTTTAATCTGACTCCAATTTCAAATGATTATTACACTTAGGTTGTGTTTCCAATTAGAAATTCATCATTAGTTATGCATTAATTTAGATATTTGATGATTCTGGATATCCCATATTTCAATTGTTCAGTCATTAGGGACCCGATGCCGCACAGAGATACTCGCCCCGGGATTTCGCGGTAAACTCACGGACATAAACTCGCCAGTCTGATCTTGTGTAATAAGTTGTAATAAGTTGTAATAAGGGTGTAATAAGTTGGCTAATACCTTTAGTCGGTTGCTTACTGCTCACTCGAACAAAAGTGTATTTTAATTTAGCCACTTCCATACAACTTGCTAAATCAGCGGTAAACAGAAATCAAAAGGTCTTCAGATGAAGTGCCTACTGCTCCTTCATTCATGCGCCTTCAGTTTGTTCTACCCTGGACACAGATTTACGGTAGAATTAGCCTCCCATAATTTACTGGTAATAATGATATCAGGAGAATCCAGAGTAAATCAAATATAACATTTTATTTGTCAGGTAAAAGTGTATCGTGTCAGTTACACAAATAACCAATTAAAGCCAATTCAGAAATGATAAATGCATAACATCGATTACTCAAAGAAATAAATATACACACAGTGTATATTTATACACTCTGTGGGGGCCTCTGGCTACAGAAGATCCCCCATGACTGCTTTGCAATTTACCTTACATACAGACCAAACAAAAGGGTTATAAATATTTACTACACCAACACCTGTTTTGGGGGGAGAAGAGAAGAGACACCACCCAAAAAGAGGACAGAATTTTTCAATCTTCTTCATAATACTAGTGACTGCTGCGAAATTGAGACCATTTTACCAATCGCACTGAGACATTTAAAATGATACCAAACATGAAAGGGAAAAACAATATATATACAAGTTACATTATACATAGAATATAAATTTTCAGTGACTTGAGGGGGGGGGGGGGGGGGGGGTTGCATACTGTAGATGTTTGAGGGCAAGGCGTTGTCCTATGCTATTCCTTTAAGATCTTCTCTCCAGATAAGCTTTATTATTTATTATATTGTGAAGTGAGTGCAGGTGAACAGAAGGAGGGATGATGATTTTCATCTGGACTATCCAATACTGCTGTTGCCCACTTTAAATTTTCATGTCTTTTCATGAAATTTTCATTGTCTGTCATTTTGTTGTTGTTAGGCCTGTGTGCTATATAGGTACTGTATACTATTACAGTTATCTACACAAAGTGATATGGAGCTGTAATGCCTGGAACTACTACTTTACTTATTCGTCAACCAATCAGATTCAATCATTTAACAGCCTGTAGTTTGTTCTGTGACAACGGCTGAATGTACATTATTCTATATAATAATAATAATAATAATAATAATGTAACAATAAACAACAATATAAAGAAATATGAATACACAACAATAAACCTCTTCCAGAAGCTCAAACATGCTGCATAACACACAAGAATGAAGCTTATTGGTTACGCAGCACGTTTGAGCTTCCACTCGATTCATATGGATTAGTTTTCTGATCTCTTTATGAACTTTTTGAAGTGTCAAAGTTTCATTTGCAAAGGCAATCTGTGGAAAGAAATCTGACTGCATTCTGTCATCAAAAAAAATCTTCATTTGTGTTTCGAAGATGAACGAAGGACTTGCAGGTTTGGAATGACATGAGGGTGAGGAATTGATGTCAGAAATTTCCTTTTGGGGTGAACTAACCCTTTAAATACAGAATTTTTCTCAAATAGCAGGTGTTCACCTGATAAAATACTGAAGAATAATAATCATTTTATTTTCACACTGAAGACCCATATTAATCATTCTTTGCAAATGCAACAGATGTTAGTTTAAATTCTAGTTTTCTTCCAAATTTGCTGTGTAATAGCCAATATGTTTTTACTCCAGTACAAGAAATTGAATCTAAATGGTGTGGATGTATGCTCTAATTATAGCTAATTTTTAGCACCCAGATGATTTCCTCAGAACAGTGAGATTCTTCTGCACATGTTAAAATTATGAATTTATTATTCACCAAAGTCATCTGGTTTCGAGATGGATTTGGACGGCAATTAATGTTGGATTATTATTTATTTTAAAAAGAATGTTACAAAGCGCAGTCCTGATTAAGTAAGCAGCAGTGATGAGAAACATCATCTGTGAAATTTGTTAGTCAATACACACATCTACGAGTGTTTATGCAGAGGCTAGCCTCGCTCCGCCTATACAGTTTAAAGGATATATTTAAGCAGTTATATGTTATTAAATGTGCAAATACATAAGACCTAAATGTTTAAGAAGACCCCATATGTGTATATTGTAAGTATAGGTGTTTGTAAATTTTATGCACAAACATGTATGCATTTTCATGAGATCACATTGGAAATGGAGGTATACTATGGGGAAGCCAATAAGTCTTAATGTCTGTCTGTGCCTCCATTTACCAAGAAGTGTAGTTAATTGGAGGCCTTTGTGGGCTCGCTCTGCTTTTGTATTTGAGTCATATAATGCTAAACTACTGGACATGATCAAAAGCACTCAAGGGGTTGCAATACAAATTTTCAAAACTTTTTGGTTACAAAAGACTTTTTCCTATCATGACTATCATGAAAGATGCCTCCAATAAAGGCTTTTCTTTTTCAAACTCTAACAAGACCAAAAACGTGACTCGGACCGGGATATCACTGCACTCGATCAAAGGATGGTCAATGACATGTAATGCCTGTCAAAATGATGATGACGACATCATGATGTTTATGGACTGTCTCTTTCATATTGATGAGACTGAAGGTGTCAATATGGCAAGTATTCTTGGTGACAGTGAATCCGACAAACTTCCCTGAAAGACGATTTGGCAACCTGGGCTACTGAAAACAAAATCACATATGTGGCATTTAATTCACTACTCAACATACTACGTTGGGATAGTTTAAATCTTCCAAAAGACTTGAGGACACTGCTAGGAACCGTGTGTTTCAACACAGAAATATGAGACACGGCTGGTGGCCAGTATTACCACTTTCAGTGTGCTGAAGTCAATTACAGAGGTGCTACATCAGAACATCTACATTCTGAGCAACATCCACAAGATGGAGCTTCAGGTCAGCATTGATGGTTTGCCTCTCTATAAGAGTTCAGCAACACAAGTTCTGCCCCATTTGAGGAACAATGCAAAATATTAGGAACCATTTTCATTTATTTTCTCACAACTCTTTAGTTAAATAAAGTTTTAAATGAAAGTAATTTAAGACTGTTCTCATGAGGATACTCAACAAAACTGATATTTTGGAATAATTGTGTGTGTTATTATTCATTCAAGCGTGACAGAGAACTCGATACTGGCGTGTCTCTTTCTAAAGGCTGGAATAAATTACACAAATTTTTCTACCGATTTACATTCTGAACAAGTTGCCTCTAGTTGCCAAAAGTCAGAGCCAGTCTGCAGATTTGAGCTGACAGATTCCATGGAAAATCGCATAGTATATGATGGTCACAGACTCAGACTTTGATTCCATCCATTCGGAGGATTTAAACCATGTTTGATATTTTGAGCCGATTTTAGAACACATATCAGTGTATGAAATGTGTTGCTAATAAATACAGTACACGGTACAGTCATACGCTGCCCAGACAATGGAAATCAAGGGTGCAAAGTCACAAAGATCGAGAAAAAAAAATGGAGACGACTGTACAAGATCGGGTAAAAAGGAAAAACTTACCATTATCCAGCTCACGGATCACAAGTTTGGTGCTTGATGAGTGATCATGTTGAGACACTATTATATACCGCTTACAGCTGCTAGATGGAGCCGTGAGCTCGCGCATGACATACATGAAGTATGTATGATCTGCCATTTGTTTAGTAATTGTTTGCTGCAGTTTAATCACACAGTCGGGTAAATACAGCTGGTGTCGCTTCCAGGTTGAAAAATACAGAAATTCTCATAAATACAGAAAAATCACTGAAGAATACTAAGTGGAGCTCCACCATGAAGGAAAAATTGCTTCAGTAAGTTACATTACTGTACTGTTAGCTTTGTCTTATGGGAGTTAGCAAACCACATTCTGAGGTAAATCCAGATTCATTCATTATTAGCTATGTTAATATTCATCATTATCCAGGGCTCGACATTTACACTTTATCCTCGATAAGAAGCCGGATTAAAATGCAACCTGGTCTCATAGGAGAGACGCAGTTTCCAACAGAAACGAACGCTAGAGGTGGTAAAATGTCAATAAGCACTTTTGATCGTTTTCATACACGGTCACGATTACGGCCGGGGTCTAATTATGGATGAATAAAGACTCATTTTCACGTCTCCTTGCCCAATATTATGTTATGACTTCAAAACTTTGGACTTTGCGTCGCTTGACCTGCTTATACATTTCGCTTTTTCTGGCCGTAACCAGCTTGCTTGGCTGAAAAACCGGTACGATCACGGACGCTTTTTACGTCACGTTTGCTTTTGTCAACGCTATCGGGTAGGTTTATGTGTAGCGTCAGTGGGACGTTATTTTAAAATGCAACGGAGCGCAAATGTCAAATCAGATCACCGCGGCGATTCGTCTAAAAAACAATGTCATAAAAACGTACCGTATTCACCCTATTATCTGCTCCGGCCAAAAAACAAAAACGCTTTTAGCGCCGCTCAGTGGACATTTCGCATTGAAACTGCAGCGAGATGTACGCATCGGTACGTATTTCTACGTGCCCATGGGTACGTTTTTGTAATGAGACCAGGTTGTTAAAATGTCAATAGCTGTGAATGATTGATTATATTACATTAAATGTAAACAGCAACGGATAATGGGTTATATTAAAGGTAACAACATAGATAAAACTACACCATTTACTTCTAACTCCTGTTGTAATCTGTAGAGTGCATACTTGACTGTGTGTACCCACCCCTGTCCATCTTCAAACACACTACTGCGGGTCACCACATCTCTTGCGCTTGTTTCACCTGTCATGTGTCTCCTGGTAATGAGGCGCATGTTTCTGTTTGTGTTCGGAACAATTTCAAAGTCTGGTAGTGTGTGATCCTCAGTCGTGTAGTGTATGATGGCCAGCTTTTCTCTGTAACCATTTACAAAGTCGCCAAGTGTATGATGCCTGCTGTTTAAAAATTCATTAAGATTTTAAAAGTCCAGCCTTAAGCCACATTTTGAGTACACAGTCATGCCTGGAAACAAATCCTGTTCAAATATATAAGTGAACATCACATACCTGGCATTTCCAATGCATTTGGTGTTTCTATGCAAAAAAAAAAAAAAACTTTCCTGCTTCTAGTCAGTAAGCTCACCTTCACCATATTCAGGTCATATTCGGGCCAGTATTAGGTTACTGTGATTATCAAAAAAAAAAAAAAAAAAAAAACCCTGGGAAACGCAACCCTAACACATCACTTAAGTATTAGCTATGAACACAATCTCAATAGTATTCATAGGGATTGTACCTACACGGCAAAAATCTTATAGAAAAGTTATTATAGTTAGTCAACATCTAAAGTGAACCATAAATTCAAAGGAAAAACCTATTTACAATGTAAAATGTAAAGAATGTACAAACATTTTCTCTTTTTAGGACAATTATTCCTGGTCAGAGTGTGAAAGCAAGGAAAGAAAAGTGTGGCCTTCAACTGACTCAATATATTAATATTATTCACTTATTAGAAAACTTGAAATCGACCATCTCCTCAACATTAGCGAATGTATCGCTACAGTCTGGAGATAAACTGGAGATAAAGTTGGCTAGAAAGATTGGACACCTTGCCATAGTGCTTCCATCAGACATTGAAGCATTAATATATTGTTGTTCTGTCCTTTATCTCAAACACCTTGCTTGAGTATGCAGTCAGATAACGTCTCCCAGGAATGGTTTTCAGGATTTACTGCTGTCCGAGGAATAACGTAAAACTGTAAAAGTACAAAATACAGAATTCTAAGTGTACAGAATCAATAACATGTTCACATAAACACAACAAAGGCTCTTTACATTCCTTATAGTTAACATTGACTATATCAGACATAGATTGTGCAATTCACAAAATAAAGGGAAATTAAATTAACATCTGGCATATAAGATACAGTATAACTGTTACAAATCAGGTGTGTAGGAACACGCACAACGAGGAGTATAAGATCAAAGTCAAAGATAATCCAAAGGAGCATACAGGAACACAGGAGATACACACACTAACATACAACGTATGATAACCAAACAAAGACATGAGTGAAGGGTGAGTGGTTATATACACAATCCAAATGAGTGTTAATGATGATAATGATCTTCAGGTGCGTGTGATGGTGACAGAGGGAGTGCTGGGAAGTGTAGTGCAGGAACCGGAGGTTGTAACAATACCAATTTAAAGTAAATATGCACAGGAATTATAATGTAGCAATATCTACATACCAAAAGTGCCTTCAAATCAACTTAAATCAAGCAGCAATAGCCATGACCACATGCTCTTGGTAAAGACTAGAAGGGATACAGCTACGGCCACTGGACATTTTAATATTTATTTATTTAATTTAATAACTGCATTTGCAGTATTGTAAGGGTAGGTTTAGGGTTGGGGTAGGTGTAGTTGTTAATAAAATACAATCTGATAATTAGCTAATTAATTTACTGTTATTTTACAATGAAGTTTTGCCTCACTTCCGGCCGTTGCTGTATCTCTTCTAGGCTGCTGAAACTTGGCTCACATTAGTGATGTCATCATATAAGGTCTTAAACAATTATATGCAATACCCCACTTTGAACAGAAGGGGTCACTCTACTATAACTAGTTAATAGGCTAAATACAAAATGTTCATAGAGAACAGCACAATTGTAAATATATAGATTAAATATATATGTAATTTAACAGTATTATAAATAGAGTTAGAATATAAAAAGTGAATCATATTGTGTTTAGCATATTAATATTTCTGAATGTGACTATCTATGACAACTGAATTGACTTGCTCTTAAGTAACATCATGGTTTCTTTTTTTCCTTTAACCCAAAAGAAAAGGCAGTAGTCTGATGCAAGCCAGATCTTGAATCATTGGAGCTCTTGTAATGATGACATTAGACTTCTGAAATTAATGATTTTTTAAAGGTTGTGATGCTTTTGTCCTTTTTGCACGTCATTTTGTCATAGATTGTGTTAAACGGTCAAATAAAATAGGCTGTAAAAGGCGTCATTTATATTTTAAAAGGTTTTCCACATTTTTGAAATGGTCAGGAATTTGTTGAAGCATTATTGAAGTGTTGCTGAAATATTATTACTGTTTAAGTGACTTTGAATCAACATCACATTAACATTGATCAATCAATATTTACCAATGATTATTTTTGTTCATTTCAATATTGATTCAACAATGGTGATGTAGAATCGATCATAGTGTAATGTTGATTCACTGACATTACCTTTGATTATTTTGTTGAAATCTCACCATTGTTTCAACACTATGTAGTGATTTTACTTTTGCCCATTCAAGGACGCAAAGTCAAGTAGGGATTGGTACTCACGTCACCGCTGACGTTGTGATTTTTGGATCACACATTTCTTAAGGTGTGGTTATGAGTACATCAGATGACCACTTCCCCCTTTTTCCTAGTTCAGGGCACCAGTCAAGGTCTGTCACCTTGGCAGTATGAGGAGACTCTCAACAGGGGCTTTCATTCATTTAGAATTAATGTAAAGTGGTCAGCTGATTTATCTGAAAGATTGGTGAGATTGCTAACATGTAAAGCCTTTTAAAGGAGAAGTGATATATTTCCTTTCAGTGTGTCACTAATTAAGGCCCCACCTACAACAATTGATGGGAACTCCCAACCGGAATCATTGGATATAGAACTTAATAAGAATTAATTTAATACAAGTTTTGCTGAAGTTAACTAAATTTACAGAACATTTCTCCTTGGACATGAAAAAATATCAAATTAAACAGATGCTTCAGTCAACTGGCTACAGGTGCATAATAGGTTGTTTGCAATCACGTGGTTCTGGTGACGCGCGGAATTCCGGTGGAAGGCAAGCAGTGAAAATTAGAATGGAAGAGATGGGGAAAAGTCCTTTCTTTGCTGGTTTAGAAAGGTTTAAACAGAAAATCACAACATATATTGGACGTGATCTTTATGTTATGAAGAGGAGCGACTTTTCCGCTGAATTAAAAGACTTTCCTGCCATCGAGGAGGTAGATATAGAGGATGTGAAGCTGCCGTCACGCCATGTTCAGTTATAGTCTGGGTTTGTTTATATCGCGCTGCCTTTCTGCTAGTGAAGTTAGAGCAGTATTTTGATTTTCTGTCGTGATTGTGAAAAATGTCGCCATTGTAGATCATTTATGCTGAATCGAGAATTGTAATAGGAACTCACGATATCTTTCGTGTAAAAAAAATGGACAGTAATACAATTTTCGCCTTGGTTGAGAAGGTGAGGGAAGATGACTAGAAAATGTAGTAATGTCACTAAATAAACCCACTGCCTTTCACTCAAAATAATCACATACTTTGCTGAGTTTTGTATTTGGTTTTTGTGTAATAATTAACATTATGTTTTAGAGTATGATCACTCGGCTTGTGAATGATTATAACTTGTTCACAGCCACTTGAAATAAATACAAAAATACAGCGTGTCTGTGTCCTGAACGTGACCCTCCGATTCTCCTCCGTGGTCATATGGGAATGTGAATATTTACAAAAACAACATTAAAACTAGTTACATTTACACACTTCCAACAAAGAAATGGATCGACTTCTGTCAGCTTGTTGAAAACATTTATTTTATTTGGACATTTTCTACCATACGATGGCTGAAGCAGCAGCGCGTGACACTGTTCTCATGGTAACCAGATCAACATTGTGAACAGAATTCTACAAAACTTAAAGTGAAAATACCAAATTATAATTAAATAGGATAAAATATCTTCTCCTCCCTGCAAACGATAGCATGAAGAATGTGAATATTTAACCAAGTCAAAAACAAAAGATAAGCAGGTATCCATATTCATTTAAGTATCAGCAGACGCAAAACGCTATAAAAGGCTACAACTTTTAAAGTTAAAAAATGAAATAAGTTATAAAAAACGGTATAAGTTATGTAAACGATATAAACACCTTCTGGGTTCTCGATTTTATCGATTTGAGCAACCATAAACAACGCGAATTTTGAGTTTTTGATAGGATTGCTATATAGAAACATCACTCCCTGCCCTCCAGACTCATTCACGCTGCTGCTGTGACGTCATGTGCAAACAACCTATAAGGTTCTCCACCTTATTATTTTTAGAGAAACAGTTTATCTTTCAATAAGATAGCGTAACTCTTCCATAGCCACACCCAACTTAATCACTTGTATTCTATGTATCTTATGCACTTTATTCCTTTATCATTCACGGTATCCATTTAGTAGTTGTGTTAGTTATTCTTGTTTAT
Source organism: Megalobrama amblycephala (assembly GCF_018812025.1). Lineage (NCBI taxonomy): Eukaryota > Metazoa > Chordata > Actinopteri > Cypriniformes > Xenocyprididae > Megalobrama > Megalobrama amblycephala. The sequence goes on along the minus strand of NC_063057.1, from coordinate 33,101,174 downwards.
CTTTTTGTTAATAAAATTTATTTTATTACACTTGTGTCTTCCTTGTGACAGAAGAGGTATTTATGTTCCACTTGGTCAAGTCCGATGACAGTGACGTCTTCCACTGGTTGTGCTGGGCGACGATGCAGTGGGGAGAGGAGCCAGAATCTGTTTCAACAGTCTTGAACATGAAGCTCTGTGGGATGCTGATCTCCTGGAGCACCAAAGGGTCCTAAAATCTGGAACACGCAGATGAGGCCCTGGTGTAGGTGCAGAAGGTACTTAACAATCTGGAACACGCAGACGAAGGAACCTTGGAGTGAAGGTTTGCTCTCCTGACCTTAACCTTGTTGCAGATGTCGTTACTGCCTCGCTGGACGGAAACTGAACGTAGTGTTTGTTGATGTCTCTTTCCTCACAAGCTGTAGACTCAGATCATGGGATCTGTTGTTGTCTCTCTGTACATTAACAACTGAATTTGTATCAGATGTTGCACTACAAATAACTGTCACTGAGAATACTTATTTTCTGTGAATAAGTATGAAATGGATGTGTGTAGTTTGCATCAGTTCTAAGGTTTTCAGACATAGTTTTGAATGGATTTGGATGGATCTTTGTGATCTCTCTTTGTTTCACCCATTGCTGCTAAGGTCCCGAGGAATTTTTATGGTGGTCTGTGACCAGCCTTAGGAAGTAGTGTCTAGATGGGTGAAGGGCAGAAACTGCATGTGGACCATGTGGAAGTCCTGTCCTTCCTGGTACAAGAGTCTTCTTCTTGCCCTCTAATAGGTGTCTGGATGTTGTCCTGACATCTTTATCTGATGCCGTTGGACAGTTTGTTTGTGTTAGTCCACCAAGATCCAATCAAAATGTAGCAAACCTTTGTCCACTGTTATGGACAGAGAGGGGCCCGGCCATAAACTGGGCCCTGGAAAGTGCTGTTCCCTACAACAAAATGTTAAAGTTGAAGCATCAACATTGTTTCAGTGACTGCATGTTATCTGTGTCTCTCACTGTATTGATCTGGTCAATCTTCAGTATTTGAGCTGTGTGTCATCTAAAGGGTTAATGTTCAGTCTTTGTCTTCATCAAAGCTAATACTTTTGAGGTCTGAGTTCAAGCTACTGTTGGTTATATTTGACTGAACTCATTGTTTGGACTTTATTAAATATGTTAATAAATAATGTTAAATAATGTTTTTATTGTGATAAGATGTCCTCATGTACTTTACTCACTGACCCGATACAGTAGTTACTGCCATTATTTACATCTATGGTGAGAATAAACTTGACTCAGTTACAACACACTTCACAAATGTACTTCATTTAATTGCTCTTTTTTCTTTCATTTACTTTTTTTTATTTTAAATATTTTTCTCACAGATCCATTTAAAATCATCATTACAGGGATAATCATGCCACCCTGATGAATAAAACAAAGCACAGTTCTCTCTTTTATATCCACTTGGTTCTCCAAACGCCCAGATCCTGAAAGAACAGATCAGCATTAGATGTTCAGTGCTGCTTCCTGTGTGATATGATACTGACTGTGAGATATGATCATTTATTAGAGAATAATCAGTTTAATTCAGTGATTTCTTACCCAGAGGTCATGTTGGTGCCATCAACCCATTTCCATCTGCTCTCCTCATCACTGTCAGTCAGACCAATCCAGACACTAGTACCACCAGATATCTTTTTAACAAACTCCTAGTAGAATGAAGCAGGAAGTCACATTTAAAGGGTTTGTTCACCTGAAACTGAAAATCCTGTCATCAGTTCCTCAAACTCATGTTGTTCCAGTACACAATATTTTTAATGAAATCTGAGAGATTTCTGTTCCTCCATTAAGTCTATTCATCCAAAACTATGATGCTTCAATAAGTTCATAAAGAGATTGTAAATGTAATTCATATGAATTGAGTGGTTCAATCCAAGTGTTTCAAAGAGACATGATTGCTTTATATGATGAACAGGTTTAATTTAGGGTTTTATTCACATATAAACATTGATCAGCGAACAAACGTAGAGCAACTTTGTTCTCATGCATTAAGTAAGATCGGTTGAGCTCTGTGTATGTTCGATGAGCAGTTTGAACCGTCAGAGTTTTGGGTGAATACACTTTAAATGGAGGAACAGAAATCTTTCAGATTCGATAATATCTTCATTTGTTTTCTGAAGAAGAACTAAAGTCTTATGAAAAGACAGGAGGGTGAGGAATTGATGACAGAATGATCATGTTTGGGTGAACTAACTCTTTAAGGTCTGTGTTGGTGAGTAGACATTCATACTGTGAGCAGCACAACCTTTGGTGCCCAATCTATCTTTCACTCACTTGTTCCTCTCTGTTGTTTATAATGATCAGATCTGCTCCTCTCTCTGTACAGTATCTTCTGCTCTCAGCCCAGTTCCTCTTCTCAGAGGAAATGAAGTAAAGACTGGATTGATAAATATATCCACCTGTAAACACAAACCAGATCATTGGCTAGTTTTTTCCACCTGTACTGAATTATGACATTTCTTTGATAGTGGCACTTAATATATATATTAAGTATATATTGGTGTATATATAACTAGATGTATATAAAGACAATGCAAGTTTATGGAATGACCCCATTTAGATATTTAAGTAAACACTTGTACAAGTAATTGTACTATAATTTAACATTACCCGTTTCATTGAGCATCTTCCACAGTTCATTTCTCTCCTGATTGAACTGGTCTCTTTCTTTAGTTAATTCATCTCTTTCATTTGTCAAGGCCATGTTCTTGTTTAGTAGCTGCTCTCTCTCATTGGTCAGGTCTTTGTTCTTTATTTTCAGCCCATCTCTCTCTTCTGTGAGGTTGGTGATGTTAGTTAGTAGCTGGTCTCTCTCATTGGTCAGGTTTTCATTCTTGGACATTAAGTGTCGTCTCTCTAGAGTGAACGTGACACACAGCACTATGACTGCAGTCAGCAGAAGAACACGACAGCACCAAACACACTGCAGCTGCTCTGGAGCTTCTGATCTTCACACAATCACTTCCTGAAAATGACAGACATCAAGATGAATGTTTTCTGTTTCCTAATTGTATGTTTGTGTTGTATGTGTACCTGTATGGTTTCTCTTGGTTCAGTGTTTATATTGCCATGAACAGGCTGAGACATTTTTGTTCACATGATGGAAGCTATATGTGTTTCTACTCTGTAGTCCTCTGCTATTTGAGACTCTACTTTTAGAAGTTGAGGCCATTATTTTGCAAAGTATGTCACAGTACAAGAGCATGTGACATCCTGTCTGTTAATACCAATATATTTGCATAAGGAAAAGCTCTTCCTATAGGGCACTATTGTGATATTGTGGTTAGATGTAGCAGCCTGGTTCAAATTAGCACAGTACAGTTATACATGAGAGAAAAGACACTTTACTTACTCCAGTGAAATCAAAATTGATGAGAAAATGTAACTTAATTGTGCTTGAAATCAGTCTGTGTTTTTCTGTTGCATGTTTGTTTCTATCGCCTGCGATGCTTCTTTTCAGTTCAAATCAATCACATGTCACTGAGAACGTAAATGATTTGTCTCAAATCATGTGAGGATCAATGCTCAAGGAGGGCTAGGGTAAAGATTTTGAACTTTATTGACATAATGAGGCCGGCACAGAATGATGCTTTCAATGAGTTTATGTACAATCAGTCATACAAATTTGGTGTCATGAAGGCAGTAAAGTCAAGCCTGTGGTTTCTCTGTTTCTACACCAACACAAAGATAGAGCAGCATTCTCATGAACATTATTATGAAGGCCTCAGGTACGGTGTACATTTAAGGACATCCACAGAACTCAGTCATATGATGAAACGGTATCATGCCTCAGACTGAAAGGCTTCAGGTCTCTGGAAAAACAACAGCTACAATTTTTAATCAGATTGATGGCTTAATTTATTTGAAAAACATTCATGTAATTTTCATGTAAACACCTTAATCGATACAATTGAGTTTGATCTGAATGAAATTTCGATCCGATTGGAAGAGGTGGTTTATTCCTTTTCAGTATTCACTACAGAAATTGAAAGTAAAAAGTGACGGAGCTGATGCTGCATTAATGGAGCATATTTTCTCAAAGATGAATTTCAACATAATATAACGGTACATAACTATCTTAATTAGCATTTCCCTATTGGATTCCGTCCATTTATTAGGTTTCAGAATTGGCTCTATAGCGCCACCTATAAAACTTCAACGGTGTGCGCCTCATTCAACGTACATGTACGAAATTCGGTACGTACGTGTAACGTCCCATTACCTACAAACAAGTCCTAAACACAACAGGAAGTCAGCCATTTTGAATTTCCTGTGCAATTTTTGCCCATTTTCAAGCCTCGTACTTTAACAAACTCCTCCTACAGTTTTAATCCGATCATCTTCAAATTTGGTTTGTGTAATCACAAGGCTTGTGCGACGCTAAATTGTGAAGATCTTGAGTTTTCGTCAAAGGGCGTGTCCGTGGCGGCCTGACAAATTTTGATGTTTCGCCATAAAACAGGAAGTTGCTGTAACTAAGGCAAACAATGTCCAATCTACCCCAAACTTCACACATTTGATAAGAGTCCTTCCCTGAACACATCTACATGACAATATTCAGTTATAGTAACAGCGCCACCTACTGGCAACAGGCAGTGATGTTTTTAACAATATGATGCACTATTAGTAACATACTAAAATATGCAATTGAGTACTAAATATGCTAGAAACATTCTAAATCATGCTAGCAACACCTAGCTGACTGCTAAAGCATGCTATTATCATCATGAAACAGGAAGTTGTTGTAACTCAGGCATACAGTGTCTTTTCAGCCCCAAACTTCACATGTGTGATAAGAGTCCTGGCCTAAAGACATCTATATGCCAATATTCAGTTAGTCATAGCACCACTTGCTGGCAACAGGAAATGGTATGCTTTACACTGTATTTCACTCCCTGAAACACATTTTAATATACCAAGAAGTACTAAACATACTAGAAACAGGTTAAATCATGAAACACTTAGCTGAGTGCTAATGTATGCGATTAACACCACATAACAGGAAGTTGTTGTATCTCAGGCATACAATGTGCGATCTGCTCCAAACTTCACATGTTCGATAAGGCCTGAAGACATCATCATGGCAATATTCAGTTGTGGTCAAAGTGCCACCTGTTGGCAGCAGGAAGTCTGGCACTTTCAAATGACTTTGCAATAATTATCCTGTATTTACTCGCTTACACGCACGTCGGCCACTGTTCACTGTTTTCCTGAGCCCGAGTGCGAGGGCCCTTTCATCGCTGCTTGCAGCTTTAATTTATTCATTATTTCTCTTGTGGCCGTACTTATAGGCAAGTGAAACAAATGAGAATAAGACAAATGAGGTTGTTTTGCCTTGAAGTAAAGCTGTGCTTAGTTTTCATTGATGACTGCAGAGTTAGGAAATATTATACACTCTTAATAATTTTAATTATAGGCCTATAATTCATTGTATAATAGACCTAAAAATGTTTCAAAGATAGTTAATAGCCTCATCTTTTATTATCCTCACAGCACGTCAGTTATGTGGTGATGCGCTATGAAATTATTGCAGGGCAAATTTATTATAATATTAATGTAATAATGAAAGAAGCCTAACCTAATAGTAATGGGCTAATAACAGACTAGAAGAATGTAACAGGCCTACATGGAAATACCAAATCCTCTTAATATTACCAAGATTTGATGCTTTTGACAATATCTCTGGCTGTCGTCGATAAATGATCATCGTCTGTTGATGCAACCTGGGTTATCTCAGGGGCCACAGTGCATGTTCTGTACGCCACTGCCAACAGGACAAAAATAACGATGAGCTCTGTTGGTGTCATGTCCATGGTTGTCCAAGTGTGATTGATATGACGTCACAGACGCAGAGTGCATGCACAAAAGTTTTAATCAGAATGTATATAAAACACATATAAATGGATATTTGAATCAGATTACAATGTTTAGAGTACATATAAACAGATCTGCAATTGGATTCAATTCATTCGGATTGATGAAAATTGGTGCATGTAAACATAGCCATTGTCAGATCTCATACAATTAGGCATCGGACGAAACGGACTGACCATCCTAACTGAAACACACAGGTTGAGTAAACATTTTAGTCAGTTTCTTTTTCTCTCTCTCCAAAATCGTATAAAAATGGTTAGTTATTAAATCGTACAATAGCATCAGAAGAACACAAAGCTGAACCAAACACACTGTAGCTTCTTCTGATCGTCACACAATCACTTCTGAACAGCACAGGTCTGACATTAGATGACTGAACATGTGCAGACTCTGATGATTTGATCAAAGTAATGAATGTGATTACCTGTACGCTGAAGTGGTTGGTGTGTGTTTGTCTCTGTCCTGAAGTCATGATCTCTCACACATTCTGCACTCTCATAGATTTCCACTGTCATCTCCATTCTGTCTGTGTTCATTCTCTCAGACTCAGTCCTGATCACATCTTCATAAATACCATCAGACATTTCTGTTTGTTTCCTTGTTTGTTGTAGATGTAGTCAGCACTCGTCTTCTATTTAAAGCTAGTGACAAACAAACTTGTGGTCAATGTGTGAATACAAAAACATGACATCAGACCCTTTGACATGAAACAGAAGCTGTGAAAGTCTTTTCTTCTCTTTTGTGATGTATATTTGAGTGACACTCGCCTATTGCTGTGATGTCATGTGATTGACAGGTTGTGCCGCTCTCGCTCCAGTAAACACATCAGAGAAGAGAAGAGAAGAGAAGAGAAGAGAAGAGAAGTCATTGCAAGAGGGAGGGGAAGTTATTTTAATTAAAGATTATGAGGACATGTGAATTTAAATGTGATGTGCATTGATAAATCACTTCATAAATACTGCAATATTCCATAAAAAATAAGAATTGTTGATTTTGATTTCAGCGTTGTTGTAGAAAAATTCTTTATTCCTTCAGTGGTGAGAATGTAATGAAACAAACACTTCAGGAAATGTCTTTGTTGAATTTTATTCTTGCAAGAAGGTTGTTTAAAGAAGATTTCTACACAGTTCTACAGAGAAGAACACCCTCACCCAGAGCGGCTGTCTTATATACCTCTCTTATTGTTCCTTGTTACCCCAAACCAATCATAACACTGTCAGGAAATGAACACGGAGAGAGGATCCAAGTGCAAGTAAAACAATATTTATTGACAGAATACGCTGTACAATAACTTCACTCCAAATGGGCAGATGTTGCAGTGACTGAGGCGTGCTGAAGCAATGGCGTGCGGAGGCAGATGAACGGGGTGGCGCAGGGCTGCAGCGGGTATCAGAAACCAAGGATAATCCAACCCAGATGCGGGCACAAGACGATAGTCCAGAAATCCAGGAAACGAGAAGTGAAACACGGAACACACGACACTGGGACAACGAACTGACAAAGACACCATGTAGACACGCACGAGATATAGTAAACACAGAACAAGACATGGCTGGCAGCACATCACAATCAAACAGGTGGGTGACGCCCACACAATCAGTAACCACAGGCAACACACCACAACCACAAGAGGGCGAGTAAGTGAACCCATGAACCGTGACAAACACGTTACCGTATTAGGATCATAAAAACTGAAAAAAAGAGAGGGGTCTAAAACTTAGCAGATGCCCTATTGAAGTCCAAGCTGTCAAGACAAACACATTTGCACCTTTGCCTCACTTCCTTTGTTAGTTTCAGAAGCGTTTCTTAAAAGAGAACAGCATTAGCAGTAATTTTCCACTGAACAAGCTGTTTTAAATTATACACAAGACAGAGAGAAAACAAGTATCAATGCATCCATTCATAAATCAGGAGAATAAATGATAAGCAATAAAAATTCCTCTACAATGTTTAGAACAAGCACTGGACTGTGGCAGGTTACTGGGGAAATCCACATTTGGAAAGGAAATATATTTACAGGAACATTTCAGCAGGTTCAAGATGAGATGAGATGTAAACATCCTCAGTTTGTTAATGCATACTGCACACGTATCAGTCTCACCAATGCTTTCCTGAATTTTTTGTGTGTGTGTGTGTGTGTTGGGAAATTGTGAAATCTGAGGTAAGGCAACAAAAAGGCAAAACAAAGCAATTTAGTAACACAGGACGGGGGTGAAAACTTTTGAACAGGATGAAGATGTCCAAATTGAAGATGTCCTTATTTTGTTGAAATATATATATATTTTTAGTACTGCCCTTTGGAAGCAACAGAAGACACTTACATATTTCCCTGAAAACAAATTAAGTACAATTTACCTTGATCTTCAAATTCAAAAAGTTTTCACCCTCCTGCTCTTAATGCATCGTGTTTCCTTCTGGAGCATCAGTGAATGTTTGAATGCTCACATTCGATGGCGTCTGGCACTTTGGAGAGGTGTTCTCCTCACGGATGAATCTGGTTTTCACTGTACAGGGCAGATGGCAGACAGCGTGTATTGTGCCTTGTGGGTGAGCGGTTTGCTGATGTCAGTGTTGTGGATCGAGTGGCCCATGGTGGCGGTGGGGTTATGGTATGGGCAGGCGTATGTTATGGACAATGAACACAGGTGCATTTTACTGATGGCATTTTGAATGCACAGAGATACCGTGACGAGATCCTGAGGCCCATTGTTGTGCCATTCATCCACGACCATCACCTCATGTTGCAGCATGATAATGCACGGCCCCATGTTGCAAGGATCTGTACACAATTCCTGGAAGCTGAAAACATCTCAGTTCTTGTATGGCCAGCATACTCACCGGACATGTCACCCATTGAGCATGTTTGGGATGCTCTGGATCGCTTATATGACAGCATGTTCCAGTTCCTGCCAATATCCAGCAACTTCACACAGCCATTGAAGAGGAGTGGAACAACATCCCACAGGCCACAATCAACAACCTGATCAACTCTATGTGAAGGAGATCACACTAACAGAAGTAATAAAGAGAAGAGTTTTCGATCTGGTTTCTAGAGTGTTTTTGCTGGTTTCTTGACATTTCTAGGGAAAGTTACTTCTCATTATCAGTGTTCCTGCTTGTTTCTTGCATATTTAAACTCCCCCTGTTTAATGAATTTACTCACAAAATAGTCCTGAAAGGAAGTCACTTTAGTTTCATATCCAGACTGTGTGAACAGAACCATATGTCTAAAACAGGACTGACATCTGTATTCTGCTGTTGTGTGAACGCAGCCATCAGAAGAAGACTAAAATTATTTGTTTATTTATTCAAAAAGGAGTTTCAGGAACTTAAGGTTTACTTATAATTGTAAACTGATTAAGGTTCACTTATAATGTTAATAATGTTTTCCGCTATACATATGGAAACCGTATCAACGCCAACTCGCTATTGCATGTGTCCCAATCAGTGGGGCATGTCAGTTCATGATAGGCATTTTCAACCGCCTTACCCGATTTGTAAACCCCACCGCTGAGTCCACTCGTTTTGGCTAAGTCCGATGAGAGAACGCCGTGCACACTGTGGCTGCCGTATCTCATCATCAGTTTTCATCGTTTCTTGTTGTTTGCTAACTGTTTGCAAGCTGTGTATCACCATCCTGTCTTCGTCGCTGGTTGTCTGGATGTTTGGACTCGTGTTTTCTACTAACTACAACATGCTGCTGTCTCGACCTTTATGTTTGGATTATTTGTTTTGATCAAATCGATCACCAGTATTTCAACCTCCTCCATCACTATCAACATCAATCATTGCTTTCTCTTGTGTTTTTCCCCATTTTGGATATAAAATCATCAAAGATAAACATTGCTGGATTGTTCCCTAGTTTTCACAAACTTCTGCCTTTACCTTGTATGGCTGGTGTTTGTGACGCACCTCAATTTTCCCCACAAGCCCTCTGCCTGTGTCTGGTTTAATGCTTGATACCTTCGGTGAGTAAGTCTCCCCTTCCTCATTGATTGTGTTTTGTCTGTTTTCCTCACTGGACTTGGCTAACGTGTGTGGTGTGGCCTCACTCCTCTGTTCCCCACGAGCCCTTTGCCCGTGCCCATTGCTGGGTTTCTCGGTACGTTTGAAATCGCGGGTCATGGCAGATCTGGCAATCGTACCCCCCTAGGCTTGTCTAACGTAGTTCATGTAACAGTTTTTGGTGTGGCTGCGTTTTGTGAGTGCTGCTCGTCTCAAATTGACCCTTCACAAAGACCTGCCCCCCTTATTTCAATTATAGCATCAAATAAACATGAATGAACATGAGAAGGAATGTTGTTTCAAACGCGGAAAGATGTCAATACACACCATTTTTCAAGTTTGAGTCCACCAAGGTTAATCTTCTAACTCCTGACTGCTTTGTCAGACAAAATGGCGGCGTTCTGATTGGTTAGATCACTTGGCAATCAAACTCCCGGCAAAGGGTCAATTGTGTAAGGCAATGTACTTCATTAATAAACTTGCGGTCACTAAACCACTACCCCTTTTGTTCTTTTTCTCTTTTTGTTAAACATTGAGCTTTTTACAACTGCACCAATTGAAATGTTTTTCTCAGCTGGATTTTTCTACATGTGAATGGTGTAAAAGCCTCAGGAATTGCTCGTCGCCCTTGTTATAATCATCGGTCTCCTAAGTGCTGGTTGATTCAATACTCCTCTTCTCCATCTTCAATACCCATGACGCGTCACCATAACGACAAGTGCTTTTGTTGCAGTAACATGTCTCGTACTCTCACACCTCTGGCTAGAGATGTGACATACTCCCAGTGCTGTGAAACTCATACGCCCCTTAGACATAACTTTGCTCTACTCAACACTCGCTCCCTCGGCCAATAAAGCTACACTTCTGAATGACATTATCATCGAAAGAAAGTTGGACATACTACTACTACTCACTGAAACCTGGCAATCACCTAATGACCTTATGGAGCTTAACTTGCTGACTCCTCCTGGATACTACCATCTGTCTAAACCACATCTCACTGGCAGAGGCGGTGGCCTGGCAGCTGTGATTAAGAACAACTATAAGACTATCAATATCGACTTCCATGTTGTTGTTAGCTTTGAATATCTGTTGTTTAGAATTGCTGGTCCCACACCACTCTTGATTTTGCTGATCTACAAACCGACTAAGCATCATGTGTAACGGAGGCCAGCTAGTAGTCGCTGTGCAAGTAAACCTCCTCTGATCTCAAGAGATGTTCTAGCGACTGAAGCCAGAGGTTGCAGCCTTTAGCCTCCTCGTTAGAGCATCCGAACTCCCACGCCGGAGACCCAGATTCAAGACCCGCGCAGAGTGGGGCGAGTAGGATCTGGGTGAAGGGGTTACACATGCAAACTTTCTCTCTGATCTCTCCGAGTTGCTTAGTATTATAATCTCTAACTTTACTCTCACCAATACATCTGTGGTTGAACAGCTGATTCTGAGCTCTAACTCCTCCACCTGCCAGTTAGATCCTTTACCAACACATCTACTCAAAAACTTTCTCCCTTCCCTCATTATACCCATCACCCACATGATAAATAGTTCCCTTATGACTGGTTATGTACCACCTGGTCTGAAAATAGCCATGATCACCCCTATACTTAAAAAACCTGGCCTTGATGACACAGTATTGAGTAACTTTAGACCAATTTCCAATCTTCCTTTTTTTGTCTAAAGTCTTAGAAAAAGTGGTTGCCAACAATTGCAGACTCATTTGGACAAAAATAATCTGCAGGAACCATTTCAGTCTGGTTTCCGCCCCCGCCACAGTACAGAGATTGCTCTTCTCAAAGTGGTGAATGACCTCCTCCTCGCCTCTGATTCTGGTGTCCTCAGCCTTCTGGTCCTTTTGGACCTGAGTTCAGCTTTTGATACCATCTGCCACTCTACTTCTGTCCCGTTTGTCTGCGATCAGCATTTCAGAAACAGTTTTTCAATGGCTAAGTTCATATCTCACAAATTCTCATTCTGTCACCCTCTCCTGTCGAGTGCCTCAAGGATCTGTCCTTAGCCCACTTTTATTTGTAATCTACACACTTTCCCTAGGTCAGATCATCCGGCGCCATGGCTTTAATTTCCAGTTATGCTGACGACACACAAATTTATTTTACTGTACAACCTAACTCTGTTTTTCCTCCCCCTTCTTTAACATCTAGCTTACACAATCTCAAAATATGGATGGCTCAAAACTACTTAAAGTTGAATATGGAAAAAACTAAAATTCTGCTCGTAGCCCCTAAATCCCTTGACTTTCACCCAACATGACTTTTCTATTAACTCCCTCGGGTCGGCGTTCCTCGGGTTCTTACCAGTGTGAAAGAGACTCAAAATACTCCGTCAACGTTGCACATACAATTAAGAGTTATACACCATTTTAATCTGTTGAATGTATTCTTTTATTTGTGTACACTTCGAAAATGACCAATCGTTTAGCTAGATAAGACCCTTATTCCTCGTCTGGTATTTAAAGCCCTTTGAAGCTGCACTAAAACTGTCATTTTGACCTTCAACCGTTTGGAGTCCATTGAAGTCCACTATAAGGAGAATAATCCTGGAATGTTTTCATCAAAAACCTTCATTTCTTTTCGACTGAAGAAAGAACGACACGGACATCTTGGATGACATGGAGGTGAGTAAATAATCAGGAAAATTTAACATCTGGCTTATAAGATATAACAATTTAAAGTAAATAAGCACAGGAATTATAATGTAGCAATATCTACATAGTACCAAAAGTGCCTTCAAATCAACTTAAATCAAGCAGCAATAGCCATGACTACATGCTCTTGGTAAAGACTAGAAGGGATACAGCTACGGCCACTGGACATTTTAATATTTATTTATTTAATTTAATAACTGTATTTGCAGTATTTTAAGGGTAAGTTTAGGGTTGGGGTAGGTGTAGTCGTTAATAAAATACAATCTGATAAGTAGCAAATTAATTTACTGTTATTTTATTATGAAATTTTGCCTCACTTCCGGCCGTTGCTGTATCTCTTCTAGGCTGCTGAAACTTGTCTCACATTAGTGATGTCATCATATAAGGACTTAATTATATGCAATACCCCACTTTGAACAGAAGGGGTCACTCTACTACAACTAGTTAATAGACTAAATGCAAAATGTTCATAGAGAACAGCACAATTGTAGATATATAGATTAAATATATACGAAATTGAACAGTATTATAAATAGAGTTAGAATATTCTGTTTTTATAAAAAGTGAATCATATTGTGTTTAATATATTAATATTCCTGAATGTGACTATCTATGCCAACTGAATTGAGTAACATCATGGTTTCTTTTATTCTTTAACCAACAGGAAAAGAGGCAGTTTTCTGATGCAAACCAGATCTTGAATCATTGGAGCTCTTGTAATGATGACATTAGACTTCTGAAATTAATGATTTTTTAAAGGTTGTGATGCTTTTGTCCTTTTTGCACATCATTTTGTCATTGATTGTGTTAAACTGTCAAATAAAATAAATTGACTAAATTGCTGGAAAGGCGTCATTTATATTTTAAAAGGTTTTCCACATTTTTAAAATGGTCAGGAATTTGTTGACGCATTACTGAAGTGTTGCTGAAATATTAATACGGTGTAAGTGACTTTGAATCAACATCACATTAACACTGATCAATCAGTATTTACCATTGATTATTTTTGTTCATTTCAATATTGATTCAGTAGCAGTGATGTACAATCAATCATAGTGTAATGTTGATTCACTGAGATTCCCACTGATGATTTTGTTGAAATCTCACCATTGTTTCAACACTAAATGTTAAAGTTGACGCATGAACATTGTTTCAGTGACTGCATGTTATCTGTGTCTCTCACTGTATTGATCTGGTCAATCTTCAGTATTTGAGCTGTGTGTCATCTAAAGGTTTAATGTTCAGTCTTTGTCTTCATCAAAGCTAATACTTTTGAGGTCTGAGTTCAAGCTACTGTTGGTTATATTTGACTGAACTCATTGTTTGGACTTTATTAAATATGTTAATAAATAATGTTAAATAATGTGTTTATTGTGATAAGATGTCCTCATGAACTTTACTCACTGACCCGATACAGTAGTTACTGCCATTATTTACATCTATGGTGAGAATATTAAGAAACTTGACACAGTTACAACACACTTCACAAATATATTTAATTTAATTGCTCTTTTCTTTTTTTTCTTTCTTTTTTTTAAATATTTTTCTCACAGATAAATTTAAAAGCTTTATTACAGGGATAATCATGCCACCCTGATGAATATAACACAGCACAGTTCTCTCTTTCATATCCATTAGGCTCTCCAGACTCCCAGATCCTGAAAGAACAGATCAGCATTAGATGTTCAGTGCTGCTTCCTGTGTGATATGATACTGACTGTGAGATATGATCATTTATTAGAGAATAATCAGTTTAATTCAGTGATTTCTCACCCAGAGGTCAGTGTGGTGCCATCAACCCATTTCCATCTGTCCTCCACATCACTGTCAGTCAGACCAATCCAGACTCCAGCGTCATCCAGATATCTTTCTAACAAACTCCTAGTAGAATGAAGCAGGAAGTCACATTTAAAGGGTTAATTCACCTGAAACTGAAAATCCTGTCATCAGTTCCTCACACTCATGTTGTTCCAGTACACAATATTTTTAATGAAATCTGAGAGATTTCTGTTCCTCCATTAAGTCTATTCCTCCAAAACTATGATGCTTCAATAAGTTCATAAAGAGACTGTAAATGTAATTCATATAAATTGAGTGGTTCAATCCAAGTGTTCCAGAGAGACATGATTGCTTTATATGATGAACAGGTTTAATTTAGGGTTTTATTCACATATAAACATTGATCATGAACAAACGTAGAGCAACTTTGTTCTCATGCGATCGATCGGTTGAGCTCTGTGTATGTTCAATGAGCAGTTTGAACCATCAGAGTTTTGGGTGAATACACTTTAAATGGAGGGACAGAGATCTTTCAGATTTCATATTTTCATTTGTTTTCTGAAAGAAGAACTAAAAGTCTTATGAAAAGACAGGAGAGCTGAGGAATTGATGACAGAATGATCATGTTTGGGTGAACTAACTCTTTAAGGTCTGTGTTGGTGAGCAGACATTCATACTGTGAGCAGCACAACCTTTGGTGCCCAATCTATCTTTCACTCACTTGTTCCTCTCTGTTGTTTATGATGATCAGATCTGCTCCTCTCTCTGTACAGTATCTTCTGCTCTCAGCCCAGTTCCTCTCCTCAGAGGAAATGAAGTAAAGACTGGATTGATAAATATATCCACCTGTAAACACAACCAGATCATCGACTAGTACTTTTTTCCACCTGTACTGAATCATGACATTTCTTTGACAGTGGCACTGAGTGTGGGGGGTGGGGGTGGGGGGTGGGGTGCGGTTTAGGTTATGGTATATATAACTAAATGTATATAAAGACAGTGCAAGTTTATGGAATGACCCCATTTAGATATTTAAGTAAACACTTGTACTAGTAATTGTACTATAATTTAACATTACCCATTTCATTGAGCATCTTCCACAGTTCATTTCTCTCCTGATTGAACTGGTCTCTTTCTTTAGTTAATTCATCCCTTTCATTTGTCAAGGCCATGTTCTTGTTTAGTAGCTGCTCTCTCTCATTGGTCAGGTTTTTGGTCTTTATTTTCAGCCCATCTCTCTCTTCTGAGAGGTTGGTAATCATGGTTAGTAGCTGGTCTCTCTCTTGTGTGAGGTTGGTGATGTTAGTTAGTAGCTGGTGTGTCTCTGGTGTGTAGTTTGAGCTCTTTGTATGGATGTGGACACACAGCACTATGACTGCAGTCAGCAGAAGAACACACAGCAGCACCAAACACACTGCAGCTGCTCTGGAGCTTCTGATCTTCACACAATCACTTTCTGAAAATAACAGACATCAAGATTAATGTTTTCTCAATTCCTAATTGTATGTTTGTGTTGTATATGTACCTGTATGACTTCTCTTGGTTCAGTGTTTATATTGCCATGAACAGGCTGAGACATTTTTGTTCTCATGATGAAGCTATATGTGTTTCTACTCTGTAGGTCAGTGTAAAGTCTCAAATCATGTGAGGAGCAATGCTCAAGGAGGCTAGGCTAAAGATTTGAACTTTATTGACATAATGAGGTTGGCAGGTACGGTGTACATTTTAAGACATCCACAGAACTCAGTCATATGATGAAAAAGCATCACGCCTCAGACTGAAAGGTCTCAGGAAAAGCAATGGCTATGTTTACATGCACCCAAATAATCCATTTGTAATCGGATTGATGGCTCAATTGGATTGAAAAACATTCATGTAATTTTCATGTAAACACCTTAATCGATACCATTGAGTTTGATCCGAATGAAATTTCGATCGGATTGGAAGGGGTGCTTTATTCCTTTTCTAATCCGATCCAACAACAAAAAAAATGGCCATGTAAACGCTTGACTACTTTCTCAATTGTATTCAGAAGTCTCTGGGGCACAACAGTGCAATGTTGACACACATTACGCAGTGCCAGGGGCGGCGCTAGGGGTGGGCTAAGGGGGCTGGAGCCCCGAAGGTTTTCCCAAAAGCCCCGAATCTTTCAGGTTTGAGGTTTCTTAATAGTGCTCTCAAAATATAATTTTTCTAAACATATCTCTCTATTAAAATGTTAAACAGTTCAATACCGCTTTTCTACAGTATCTGTACAGCGTTACCGGCAGTGATTTCTCTCTCTTCTCTCCGACAGTGCGTTCATGCATACCGCATTTGAACACAGACACGCTCCCTGTCACTCACTCAGATCAGGACTGACCTCGAGACTCTCTTTCGGTCCGGTGGAAGGGTTTTTGTTATATAACTGATTTGACAACTTTAGCACATTTATCAGCTAAACATTCATTCAGGTGTTTCCCATTAATGACAGTGTGCTGCCGCCACCGTTTCATAATGAACCGAAAATTTAAAACATACGTTGTATTTTGCCAACGAACTAAAATCGAAACCGTGATATGGCTTTGTGCCTTTATAAAACAGCAAAAGACAGTGATTAAGTAGGCTATATACAGTCTGTCTGTGCTGCGTGTTTTAAAGAGAAGTGAGCGCATTTGCTCATGCGATCAGCTGGTGATCTGTATAAAAGCTCAAGGATTTATCTATAGAAATTAGTACAAAAGTAGTGTAATTTCCCTATACTGTTGTGTAAAGTAACTAACTAATAAAAATTGTCATTTATTTTAGAGTGCATCTGTTACAATATATGGAAATGACTGTCATGAATAATTATATAATATTAAAACATTATTATATTATTATTTTATTGTAATAATTGTCTGGCATCCAAAAACACAATGTAGACTGAGACTTTATATCACAACTAAAAATATGTTTGAACCCTTTTTAATGTCCAGGTACAAGTCAATGCTGTTTCTTTGTTCAATTTGCACACTGTACATGGGCTTAAGCTCTCAGTTTTGAGTTTCCAGAGTGCACCAGATTGATGCATTTAACCTTAAAATGTACAAAATTTTCTTACGGGGGGGCATGCCCCCCGACCCCCCTAGAGGAGGTACACCCAACAAAGTTTTACAAATTATAGTGCCAAATAATGCACATTTTCTGAACAAGAATACTACAACAAAAGCTCCTTTCATGTCAGTAAAGTTGGTAACAGAAAATTAAAATATTGTATAAATATAGATTTGGGCTAAGCCCCAGATGTTTACAATGTCTGGCTCCGCCCCTGCGCAGTGCGCAAGTTCACGTCTTTAGTTGTAAAGATGTATGCCAACAGGCAGTGGCGTATGCAGGGCCGGCGCTACCTATAGGCAGAGCAGGCAGTTGCCTAGGGCCTCGGGCATGGAGGAGGGGCCTCCTGCCTCCACTACCGTGACATCCCACTAGCAAAATACTAGACTCTTTTTCCATTGGATATAAATGAATTCACAGTGACTCTCACCTGTAATGAAACCAACTATTGTCACCGTATCAAAGTGGGTCCCACCTTCTAAATACATGAAAAAAAGTTACAAAAATGCAACTTTTCTGCAGCTGACTGGCTTTAAGTCATTGAATTATGATTGCGCCGAAATGAACATCCTTCATGGGGTGCGAAACGCCTAAACAGGGACGCAAAGAAGTGCATTTCGTAATGTAGGTGTGCGAGTTGTCATCATCTCTTTTGGACTGATTGTAATGTATTCTACAAATAAACGTGTTCTGTCGATCGGCGTTATTTCTGGATAGATCATTTGCCGGTTTATGAGTTTAAAAGAGCGCGAGCGCCGTCGACGCGTCCAGACTGATATACACTTTAAATTTGTGCGTAATGAATGACATCGCGTCATTTTACTGAAGTAAATGCAAAGTTCGTATTCAAAGTCAAAGAGCTAGAGTAGCCTATGCTATTACAGCACTGCAGTACTTTTTTTATGTTTCAAAAACAGTATCTCAACTGATCTGTATCTTTTAAATTCTGCTGTTTACATTATTTTCAAACGCAATACTTTCGGTTTTCAAAACATAAATATTGTTGTTATATTTATTGAAAAATCAGCGTACAATTTTATAAAGTAGTTAAGTATTTATGGTTTAAAAAATTATTTATCTCTTTCACTTTTCATATAGTAGTTGATTTGTAGCCTACACTCTTCTGTGGTTACATGAACATTTAAAATCCACGGAACCTTTACATAACACAAAAGGTTCTTTACTGTGGGAAAAAAAATGGTTCCACACTCTAAAAAATGCTGGGTTGAAAATGGACAAACCCAGCGGTTGGGTTAAATGTTTGCCCAACGTGCTGGGCTGTTTTTTTAACCCACCTGTTTAAAAATGGCTTAAAATGAACCAAAAATAGGTTTGAAATTAAAAATCACACTAATTACTGGAGGCAACAATAATAATCAAAAGGTGAACATTTATTAATAAGCAAATGTTTATTGTTTAATTATTATTCATTAAAGCTGCAGTCCACAACTTTTTTTGGTTAAAAATGATCCAAAATCAATATTTGAGCAAGTACATAACCAGCCAGTGTTCAAAACTATCTAATTATCTTGTCTCGATTCACAATGTTTTATAATAAGAGCGACATGGCGGATTTCCGCGGGAAATTCAAGCATGCAGCAGTTCCTCTGTGCGTCATTATGTCACCTCTGTAAACAGAAAGAAGGAGTCCCGTCGAGAGGCTGGTCGTTTTATCACGTGAGGATGCTGCCGGTAGCGGCACATTTATATAGCCTTTTCTCACAGCAGCTGAAATAATTAAACGTATCATTTTGATGGTGGATTGTAATCCAGAAAGGTCCAAATGACAATCATCAGTGACAACTGGAGATTCATCCGTAGTCAAAAAGCAAAAGACTTGGACTGTGGAGTGGCTACAGAAATTGAAATCTACAGGTAACGCTATATACACATAGTCATAGCAATGCTGATGTTGTTAACATTAACAATTTGAGAACAATATACAGTAATAATAATTTGCACGGTTTGGCATGATCCGAGCTAAGCGATCGTTACATTTAATCACCATTGGCAGCGATATTTATTGTAGGCCTAATGCTTTTTTCCTCAGTTGGTCAGAACAAAAGTGGAAGACACGTTACTTACTTGTTCAGATGATATTTTCCAGTGAAAATTCTTATATTGATCATACTTTCGAGACATAGGGCCCTATAATACACCCGGCGCAATGCGACGCAAAGCGCAGCGCAAGTGTGTTTGCTAGTTTGCGTCCGGCGCCGTTCGCGTTTTCCCGTTCAGCGCCACGTCCTTAAATTAGTAAATGCATTTGCGCCAGTTAGTGCGCCCATGGGCGTGCTGGTCTAAAAAAGAGGTGTGTTCAGGCGCATTGCCGGCGCATTGCTATTTTAAGGAGCTGAAAATAGACTGCGCCATAGACCAACTCAAACCTAGTCTAAAGTCAATGACGCAATATTTTTTTGTTAGAGCGCGTTGGTAGAAACTGCGCCTCTGGGTGCGTCCACAGTGCGCGTTGACTTTGCTTATTACACACAGGGATGCATCACACAGACATGCCAAATATTAAAAACAAAAGGATTACAGTGAAAAAGAATATTATTGTGTAGGCTACATAAATATAAAAATGTAATGATGAATAGTCATTGCGTGTATTAGAATTAGGCTACCTATTTTCAATTCAGCCTATTACTACTTATAATGATGAACGAAATTGGCTAATTAATTGAACAATCGTGCCAATACACATATATATTAACTGACTCATCGCCAACAAATTCCGCCATGTAAATAGCAAATCGCTATGGCGCGAGCGCATCTCGCTCTTAAAGGGAATGGGAGATGACACTCTGATTGGTTTATTGAACGTTACGCTCATTACTCATTAAGAGAATAGGGACAACCCATTTCAAAAATGCGCCCAGGCGCACGGACCGTTTTTCCGTTGTTAAAATAGCAAAAGTGGATTTGGACACGCCCTGAGTGCACCTGCGCCGTGCGCTTTACACTTTGCGTTTAGATCGTTAAAATAGGGCCCATGGAATCTGTGATTCTGAAGTTCAGTATCCACACCGGTGCGGTGACTGACAGCAAACATTAGATTCATCCGCGCTGACGAGCTGTGCCGATGCACAACGCACGTACAGATAACTGTTCTGCATATGACTGCAATTGCAGGTTTCAAACAAGAGATGGCGACAAAGAGGAAAAATCGCGGACTGCAGCTTTAAGCTTGTTAATAAATATTAATTTATTAAATATATTAATGAATGTTAATTTTCAGCATACTTTGGATTCATTTTAAGCAAGCAATACAGTCATTTTTAAACAATAGTTGAGTTAAAAAAACATTTAACCCAAACGCTGGTTTAAAACACCCCAATTGCTGGGTTTGTCTCTTTTCAACCTAAATTGGGTTTTTTACAACTCAGCATTTTTTAGAGTGCACTACCATTTACTGAAAGGTTCTTTGGGGAACCAAAAGTGGTTCTTTTATGGTATCACTGTGGAAAAACTCCCTTTTGGAACCTTTATTTTTAAGAGTGTGTAGTGCATATTTGAAGTATTGCATTGCAATACATATGATAATATAGTTTAAATTGGCTCAACAGGAGGGGAAAATCCTGTCCAAAAATGATTAAGGCATGGTTTTCATTTACTTAAGTGATTTTCCTTTTCTTTCATTTTACTGTAGGCCTAAACAGTTTGTTATCCCAAATAGTGGGTAGGTCTGTTAGGCTACTGTAAATAAATTACTGAACAAATTACTACCAAAAAAAAAAAAAAAAGATAGCATCCTCAACAAACAAATAAGAGATTACCTTAGTTAAAGTTTGATTAATGTGGACATATAAAAATAAAACAAATATATATAAATGTTAAATAAAAAGGTAAGGAATAAAGTGCTTTTTATTAGGAGCGGGGGCCTCCAACATAAAGTTGCCTAGGGCCTCCAAATGTCTAGAACCGGCCCTGGGCGTATGTATCCCTTTATCATAATATTGGAAATCTTTCAGTTTTAAAACAAGAAGGGGAGCCAATATCACACAAGAGTTATGCCGGTGAAAAGTCTCAACCTCGGTCAGTATTCACTACAGACATTGAAAGTGACGGAGCTGATGCTGCATTAACGGAGCATATTCTCTCAAAGACGAATTTCAACATAATATAACGGTATATAACTGTCTTCATTAGGATTTCACTATTGGATTTCATCAGTTTATTAGGTTTCAGAAATGGGTGGGGCAAAATGGCTCTATAGCGCCACCTATAAAACTTCAACAGTGTGTGCCGTTTTAGTCTTAAAATGGACTTCCTTTCCTGGTAGTAGGCTATCTGATATGAATTAACTAATGTTACATTTTTAATGTAGCTCATTTGTCAATAACAACATATCTGCGGTAAAACATAATACAATAAAAGTGCCATAAGACAGAACATTCTCTAATATGTATAATATCAAATCTATTTATAAGTAATGTAGCAATTCATTATTTTAAACGCTTTCATGTATTTTAAACGCGCTTCTCTGCGCACTCAGGTGATTCATTCATGTTCACGCGCGTGGCGGGGGAGGGGTCTCGTACCTGTGCTAGTGGGTGAATCCGCCATGTTTGTGCGGCCTGGAGCAGACGCGAGCAAAACAATGGATTATTTACCAAGAGATATTAATGTATGGAGTCATTTCGACAAAACAGTTCTGGTAAGCATCGACGCACATTTACATTTGTAGTATATTTACTTAGCAGACCCTTATAAAGGAATTTTCTAAAGTTAACTTCACGTGACTGCCGCAAACGCGGCTTTCTTGGCTTGTCTGAAAACTTTCGGCATGCCACTACAGCTAATAAACGGACAAACTCTTTTTCATCTTTGATCCAAGGATTGTTATGTGGATCTCGAGAGTTTACGCTGAACTAAACTTTGACGAGCAACACTCCGATCTGCAAACAAAGAGCTGAGGAAGAGGATGATGACGGGCCTGCATTCACGAGGAGAAAGAGCAGGTTTGTTTGTTTTTAGTTTATTTTAAATACATACGCTAGTTACATAAGCTAGTTTCACTGATCTTTTTTGTTATGATTAGAATGTACTGCAGTCCTATGCATTAGTATGTCTGAGATCATTTTCAGTTGCTAAATGTGAGCAGAATTTACTTTTACAGATGCTTATGACTGCTAAAACATGGACAACGCAACACACAATCACAGCTTTTGTTGCTACTAGCTGCTTCTTCACTCAGCATGTTAAGACGCACAGGAATTGTAAGTGATTATAATAGTGATTATTAATAATAAGTGATTCTTTCTCATGCCATAAATTGCTTTCAATATTTCTGTTTTGTAGTAATCAAGAGAAGTATTATCATCGCTGAAGAAATGGCAGATTTTAATCCTCAGACACCGAACAGGTCAAGCCCTGAAGAAATAACACCATGGACATCATCTTCTGA
The DNA here is from genome assembly GCF_018812025.1 of Megalobrama amblycephala. Classification (NCBI taxonomy): domain Eukaryota; kingdom Metazoa; phylum Chordata; class Actinopteri; order Cypriniformes; family Xenocyprididae; genus Megalobrama; species Megalobrama amblycephala. Next base: position 33,078,333 of record NC_063057.1, on the reverse strand, counting down.
CTGAACTAGCAAGGAGCTGTTGGAGCAAATGAGAAAGCTGGTAAGTTCAAGTAAAGTTTGGCGCATTCAGTTAGACCATGTTACCTTTATTAATAGATACTTGTATACTATTTGCTCTTTACAGTTGGAATGTAAACCTACCTGAGTAAACGCCACTACTTTAATGATAATTTCTAAGTTTACTGAGCGACGTAAACTGCTGTCATCCACGTCACATCATTGCTCTAACTGACGTTACCTGAAGAATCCTTTCAGCGTAGCAGATATTCGCAAGCGTCTGGAGCCAACATAAAATGTAAGTAAAGCAAAACATTTCCTTTCTTTCTTTTTCTTATTTGATTTTGTAAGGATATCTTAATGAAGAAAATGTAGGGCAACAATGTTTTTATCTAATGATTAGTAAACCTTTACAATCTTTCTTTGCTTGCAGGCTGAACTGGATGCTTACTGAAGAGTGAGCTTCAACACTTAAGGTAACTTCAGTTGAGCTGAAATGCAAGTTGCGTGATGTTTCCTCAGATAACTGCACACAGACCTGACTTTCTCTTTTCTACATCCACTGTTGGTTATACACTTGTGTGGTTTTGGTTTTCTAGGTTTGTACAAAGTTACACCATGTCACTGAAAATGGCACGCATCAACAAGATTTCAGAGACATTTTAAATGTTGATGATCTTCAGGTGAGTTGAAATTTGTCAACACTACCTCCATCACTGTCATCACTGTAAATAAAATAAAGTTGGCTTGCTTGTTTAACATGTTAATTTTTGCTTGACTCTGAAGGGTGTGAATGATGTCAACATGAAACGCACCATAGCCCTCTGTGCTCCTCGGTGTACCTGTGAGGAGGAGCCACAACTCTTCAAGACTTGAAATGTAGGTATTCAATGCATCAACAGAATTGCTAGTATCAGTGAATGTAACGGTCTACTTTTAGTCTACTGAGTGAAACTTACAGTTGGACCCTCTATGCTTATTTCAGGAGGCGTTGGGAGAGCCAGACATCACTGGTTCTGTCATTGTGGTCAATGAAACGAAAGCACAAGTCCTTCAAGCACTGCAGTTGTGATAGAAGATGATCTTCAGTTTTATAATAAAAGACTAATCTTCAAAAAAAAAAACAAATTCAGTTGTACAGCTGAAGGTTTATTTTATTTATGTATTTTTTTTTAGGTGTTATTGTTGTTTTTTTGTCTTTTGTGTTAGTTTTTTTATGTAATGAAGTCCTGCAGAGGTGCCGATCCTGTTTCTGGAGATCTTCTTGCCTGCAGAGTTCAGCTAAGTTATTCAGCTCATTATTTCGCCAAGTACAACAGCAAAACTTTTTCCATTTACCAACGTGTTTAAAACATTTTAAGTTTGTCTATACTTATACACAGAGTGTAAAATTGAATAAGTAAATACTAGTGTATAATTTTTCAAAATGTGGTAAATATTTACAATACTTGTATAACAACTGCTGTTATTTGATGTAATATAGTTTTGTAATTGTTTTGTAAATAAAATGTTTTCATGCCAACCAGATCAAGTGAGTTCTTTACAAATGGACATATAATTGCTTTTCATAACAATGTGATGTTTGTATAGATTTAAGTAATGTTATTTATGTTATATAAGCGTTTTGGCTGGGTATCAAATGTAAATGAAAAATGAATTAACAGTATGGTAGATATATAAACGGGGCTGGGCCGTTTCTGGCGCGCTGTGCCCATTTGCGACGGCCCGATACCGACTTGATTCCGGCAGTGTCGGCATGGTAACGGCTGCCGCGTCTGGCCCGATTGATTCGGGCCGGAATCGGGCAGTTGAGTACACCAGGCATCCGGTCCGAGGGCAGCAGATGGAAGCGGGGCCGAGTGGTAAGTCTCCGGCAGGCGAGAATCTAACCAGAACTGGCCCGATTGTATTTTGCTATCTCGGTAAGGCAAACAATGCCTGATCAGCTCCAAACTTCACACACTTGATAAAGTCCTGTCCTGAACACATGTCCATGCACATATTCAGTTATAGTCATAGCGTCACCTGCTGGCAACAGGAAGTGATATGTTTAACACTGTTATGGACTCCTGACAGCATATTAAAATGTGCCAGCAAGTGTTAAACCGGCTAGCAACATGTTAGAAAAATGTCAGCAAAACACTTAGCTAAGTGCTAAAGCATGCTAATAATAAAGTGAAAGAGGAAGTTGCTGTAACTCAGGCATGCAATGTCCAATCTACCCCAAACTTCACACATTTGATAAGAGTCCTGCCCTGAACACATCTACATGACAATATTCAGTTATAGTAATAGCGCCACCTACTGGCAACAGGAAGTTACATTTTTAACAATATGATGCACTACTAGCAATATACTAAAATATGCAATTGAGTACTAAACAAGCTAGAAACATTCTAAATCATGTTAGCAACACCTAGCTGACTGCTAAAGCAAGGCAAGGCAATTTTATTTGTATAGCACATTTCATACACAATGGTAATTCAAAGTGCTTTACTTAAAGAATAATAATAAAAATAGAACATAAGGAATAGAAATAACAGTAAAAACAGAGAAATTTTGCTATCTGGATGGATGAGCTAGGAAGTCTTAGGGAGTTTTTTGTTGTTGTTGTTGTCGTCCGTCAGAGTGGATCTAAACGGATCTATCCATCAGAGCAGATCTGAATGGATCTTCCTCACACGACAGGACTGCTACCTGTTAAGGCACTTCAAACTGATAAACAAAGTTTCAATCTCCCCTTTTGCCAAGACACCTCAAACTGCACCACACAGCCCTAATCCCCCTTCCGGAGATATCTTATCTATGCAATGCAGTTCAAATTTCCCCTTTGGAAATTTCCCCCTTTGGAAAGTGTCCTGACTGTAATCCAGAGATATCTTAACCATGCACTACAGCTCAAATTTCCCCATGGTTTGTACCAAATTTTAACCTAATCACAAATGCTTTCTTCCTAATTCTCCCAGCTCTTTCAACCAGACAGCAATATTTAAAATGCATTACAAGTCAGAATAACAAGATGATACATAAAAGATATAAAACACATTAAAAATGAAATAAAACCAGGAAAAGGAATTAAAAGAATAAAAGATAATACGCATAAAATAAAATGCAAACAGTTCGGACATAGCACAGTGCTCAATCAACAAATGCATAGGTAAAAAGATGTGTTTTGAGTCTGGATTTGAATGTGGCTACTGTTGGAGCACACCTGATTCTCTTCTGGAAGCTGGTTCCAGTTGCGGCTGGCGTGATCTGTTAGGTTTATATTCTATGAGCATATCTGCAATGTATTGAGGTCAGGCCATTGAGTGATTTATAAACAAGTAGCAGTACTTTAAAATCAATTCTAAGTGCAAGTGGAAGCCAGTGCAAGGACCTGAGGACTGTTGTGATGTGTTCATGTTTTCTGGTTCTACTCAGAATCCTGGCAGCAGCATTCTGTACGAGCTGCAGCTGTCTTATGGTCTTTTTGGGTAGGCCAGTGAGGAGCCCATTACAATAATCCACCCGGCTGGTGATGAAAGCATGAACAAGTTTCTCTAAGTCTTGACTGGAGACAAAGCATCTAATTCTTGCAATATTTTTGAGATGATAATATGCTGATTTAGTTATTGTCTTTACATGGCTACTGAAACTCAGGTCTGACTCCAAAATCACACCAAGATTCCTGACTTGATTTTTAGTTGTTTGACCCCTAGAGTGAAGGTACGTGTTCACTTTGAGAACTTCATCTTTGTTTCCAAACGCAATGACTTCAGTTTTGTCTTTGTTTAAGGAAGTTTAGGCACATCCAGTTTTTAATTTCATCAATGCACTGGCACAGGGAGTCAATGGGGCTGTAGTCGTTAGGTGATAGGGCTAGGAAAATCTGGGTGTCATCTGCATAGCTGTGATATGCAATTTGGTTCTTTCTCATTATTTGGCTCAGTGGCAGCATATATAGGTTGAACAGGAGGGGTGCAAGTATTGAACCTTGAGGGACTCCGCATGTCATGGATGTCCACTCAGACTTATGGTCACCGATACTCACATAATAACCTCTCCCTTCTAAGTATGACCTGAACCATTTAAGGACCATCCCAGAAAGCCCAACCCAGTTTTCCAGCCTGTCAAGAAGTATGTTGTGATCGACAGTGTCAAATGCAGCACTGAGATCGAGAAGAACCAGCACTGAAGCATGCTATTATCGTCATGAGACAGGAAGTTGTTGTAACTAGGGCTGGGCGATATATCGCGCGCATTTCATCAGTAAAGCCAGTTCCCTGATTGCCGCTAAATCGCCATCACCTGCTTTCAAATGGAGCGGCATTTAATAAACAGATCCGTAGTTCACTGATAAGCTACGCAATATCGCGTTCATTATCGAAGGCGATTCATCTGCGATAATGAACGCGATATTGCGTAGCTTATCAGTGATCTACGGCTCTGTCTATTAAATGCCGCTCCATTTGAAAGCAGGTGATGGCGATTTAGCGGTAATCAGGGAACCGGCTTTACTGACGATTACTGACGTTAAATCCTAACTCACTTGGCTGAGTGCTAATGTATGCAATTAACGCCACGAAACAGGAAGTTGTTGTAACTCAGGTATGCAATGTCCGATCTGCTCCAAACTTCACATGTTTGATAATAGTCCTGGCCTGAAGACATCGCTATGGCAATATTCAGTTACAGTCAAAGCGCCACCTGTTGGCAGCAGGACGTCTGGCACTTTCAAATGACTTTGCAATAATTCTCCTGTATTTTCTCGCTTACATGCATGTCGGACACTGTTCACTGTTTTCCTAAAGCTAACAGGTGGTTATTCATTATTTCTCTTGTGGCATATAGGCAAGTGAAACAAATGAGAATAAGAGAAATTAGGTTGTTTTGCTTGAAGTAAAGCTGTGCTTAGTTTTCATTGATGACTGCAGAGTTAGGAAATATTATACACTCTTAATAATTTTAATTATAGGCATATAATTAATTGTATAATAGACCTAAAAAATGTTTAAAGATAGCTAATAGCCTAATCTTTTATTATCCTCACAGCACATTAGTTATGTGGTGATGCGCTATGAAATTATTGCGGGGCAAATTTATTATAATATTAATGTAATAATAAAAGAAACCTAACCTAATAGTAATGGGCTAATAATAGACTAGAAGAATGTAACAGGCCTACATGGAAATTCCCAATCCTCTTATTATTGCCAAGATTTGATTCTTTTGACAATATCTCTTGCTATTATCGATACATGATCATCGTCTGTTGACGCAACCTGAGTTATCGCGTGCCCTGCATGCCTGTCCGGTACGCCACTGCCAACAGGACAAAAATAATGATGAGCTCTGTTGGTGTCATGTCCATGGTTGTCTCCGCAAGTGTGATTGATATGACAATCACACGCAAAAGTTTTAATCAAAATGTATATAAAACATATAAATGGATATTTGAATCAGATTACAATGTTTAGATTACATGTAAACAGATCTGCTATCGGATTCAATTCATTTGAATTGATGAAAATTGGTGCATGTTAACATAGCCATTGTCAGATCTCGTACAATTAGGCATCGGACGAAACGGACTGACCATCCTAACTGAAACACACAGGCTGAGTAAACATTTTAGTCATTTTTTTCTCTCTCCAAAATAATATATAAATGGTTAGTTAGTAAATCATAAAACAGCATCAGAAGAACACAAAGCTGAACCAAACACACTGTAGCTTCTTCTGATCTTCACACAATCACTTCTGAACAGCACAGGTCTGACATTAGATGACTGAACATGTGCAGACTCTGATGATTTGATCAAAGTAATGAATGTGATTACCTGTACGCTGAAGTGGTTGGTGTGTGTTTGTCTCTGTCCTGAAGTCATGATCTCTCACACATTTTCCATTCTCATAGATTACCACTGTCATCTCCATTCTGTCTGTCTTCATTCCCTCAGACTCAATCCTGATCACGTCTTCATAAATACCATCAGACATTTCTGCTCTTTAACCATCAAACTATCAAAAAAAAAAGAGATCTTGTTCCTTGTTCATTGTAGATGTAGTCAGCACGCGTCTTATTTGTAAAGCTAGTGGCAAACAAACTTGTGGTCAGTGTGTGAAAACAAAAACATGACATCAGACCAAGCGGCAACCTCCCCCTTTCTCTCGTGAAGCCAATACGGAAGTAACTTAAACTGTGATTCATCGACTGGCCGCTAGGGACAGGCTCCAAAAGAGAGCAGACTCTCATAGAGTCCCATGTTAAATTGGCCAAGTTAATAGCAGAAAAAAACATGTTTACAAGTTGGTTCAAATTGTGGTTTTGGTCTATACTGCTATTTTTGCCCTTCATGACAACTCTGAGGGGGGTGAATTTTTTTATAACTTATCCGTTTAAATTGTATTAAGTCTTGAAGTTCTGCATAATTAAGGGCGTGGTCACTTGAGTGACAGGTAGATTGCGCTGCTGTCTGTGAGCCGTCATGTTACCTCAGCTGCCGCTGAATTTGGCATCTCAGCCGTTTTTGTGTTTTTTTTCTCTCGATTATTTTATACAATTATAAAATATGGCTTGCTGCATAATATTCGAGACTGATGTGTGTCTGTGTAGATGTGCATGCATGGGGAAGAGACACAGAACACACGTTGTTGGATCGTGGCATTGGCTGAAAGTTTTGATTGTGAGATTTACTACAATGACAATGGCAGGAGGATATACAACTCTGACAGCACTGCTTGGATATTATAACTAAAACTGCTGCACTATTTTGAAAAAAGTATACTTTGGACACAGGCACATTTGTTTTTTAGATACGATCGTATACAGTTTTACAACATATAGGCTGCTCAGATTGCATCCTTTCTTGAAGAACGATGACAGAGAGCAGATCATTCAGAAGAAATGTTTTTTTGTTTTTGCAATGGACACTCATATTTTACCCAAGTGCCACAGATTGGATTCATCTCGCGATCTCTATTTCATTATAAAGGTATGAAGTCCCATTTGATTTTCCATGTTGTTATTTGCACACCCAACACTACTGGTGTTGGAGCATCTATATCTTAAAAAACACCGTAGATTGACAGTAAACCTTTAGAACGTTCTGATGATAAAACTTATCTTCATTAATATTTTAGATTGTATCTTAGATAGATAGATAGCTCCTTTGCTTGCAAACATGGTCACGTCGAGCTAGGCGGGCGTGGTTTCAGCAACCGTTACATCAGCTCAAACCACCTCCCCGCCTCTTTGCCCATTTTCAGTTATCCGGGAGTGACGTGCGGTGACGCGCAGCTAAGATGGCCGCGGCCTCATTTTCGCTTCAAAACTGCTGTTCAGAACTCTATGGGTGACGTCACGGACGCTACGTCCATATTTTTTTACACTCTATGCATCAGACCCTTAAAGTTGAAACAGAAGTTGTGCCGCTCTCGCTCCAGTAAACACATCATCAGAGAAGAGAAGAGAAGAGAAATTATTGCAAGAGGGAGAGGAAGTTATTTTAATTAAAGATTATGAGGGCACATGAATTTTAAATGCGATGTGCATTGATAAATCATTCATAAATACTGCAATATTCCAAAAAAATAAGAATTGTTGATTTTAATTTCATAGTGACTTATTCGTTGTTGTGGAAAAGTTCTTTATTCCTTCAGTGGTGAGAATGTAATGAAACAAACACTCAGGAAATGTCTTTGTTGATTTTATTCTTGTAAGAAGGTTGTTGAATGCAGATGCACAGTTCTAGAGAGAAGAACACCCTCACCCAGAGTGGCTGTCTTATATACACCTCTTATTGTTCCTTGTTACCCCAAACCAATCAGAACCACTACCATATTAGGATCATAAAAACTGAAAAAAGAGAGAGGTCTAAAACTTAGCAGATGCCCTATTGAAGTCCAAGCTGTCAAGACAAACACATTTGCACCTTTGCCTCACTTCCTTTGTTAGTTTCAGAAGTGTTTCTTAAAAGAGAACAGCATTAGCAGTAATTTTCCACTGAACAAGCTGTTTTAAATGATACACAAGACAGAGAGAAAACAAGTATCAATGCATCCATTCATAAATCAGGAGAATAAATGATAAGCAATAAAAAATCCTCTACAATGTTTAGAACAAGCACTGACTGTGGCAGGTTACTGGGGAAATGAACATTGGGAATGAAAATATATTTACAGGAACATTTGGAAGCAACAGAAGATACTTGCATGTTTCCATGAAGACAAAGTAAGTAAAATATTCCTTGAAGTTTTCACCCTCCTGCTCTTAATGCATCGTGTTTCCTTCTGGAGCATCAGTGAATGTTTGAATGCTCACATTCGATGGCGTCTGGCACTTTGGAGAGGTGTTCTCCTCACGGATGAATCCCGGTTTTCACTGTACAGAGCAGATGGCAGACTGTGTGTATGGCGTTGTGTGGGTGAGCGGTTTGCTGATGTCAGCGTTGTGGATCGAGTGGCCCATGGTGGCGCTGGGGTTATGGTATGGGCAGGTGTATGTTATGGACAACGAACACAGGTGCATTTTACTGATGGCATTTTGAATGCACAGAGATACCGTGACCAGATCCTGAGGCCCATTGTTGTGCCATTCATCCACGACCATCACCTCATGTTGCAGCATGATAACGCACGGCCCCATGTTGCAAGGATCTGTACACAATTCCTGGAAGCTGAAAACATCCCAGTTCTTGCATGGCCAGCATACTCACCGGACATGTCACCCATTGAGCATGTTTGGGATGCTCTGGATCAGCGTATACGACAGCGTGTTTCAGTTCCTGCCAATATCCAGCAACTTCACATAGCCATTGAAAAAAAGCTCTTGTGTTTTTCCCCTTTTTAGATATAAAATCATCAAACATAAACATTGCTGGACTGTTCCCTGGTTTTCACAAACTTCTGCCTTTACTTGTATGGCTGGTGTTCGTGACATGCCTCAATTTTCCCCACAAGCCCTCTGCCTGTGTCTGGTTTAATGCTTGATACCTTCAGTGAGTAAGTCTCTCCTTCCTCATTGATTGTGTTTTGCCTGTTTTCCTCACTGGGCTTGGCTATCGTGTGTGGTGCGGCCTCACTCCCCACGAGCCCTTTGCCCGTGCCCATTGCTGGGTTTCTCGGTACGTTTGAATTCGTGGGTCATGGTAGATCTGGCGATCGTACCTCCCTGGGCTTGGCTAACGTAGTTTGTGTAACACACTGCAAAAAATGCTGTTCTTGCTTAGAATTTTTGTCTTGTTTCCAGTCCAAATATCTAAAAATTCTTAGATCAAGAAGCATTTTCTTGACAAGTAAAAATTATTTTCTTGTTTTTAGGAAAAATAAGTCAAAATTAAGTGAGTTTTTCCTTAAAACAAGCAAAATAATCTGCCAGTGGGTAAGCAAAATAATCTTAATCCAAACTGAAAACAAGATTATATATCTTATTTTTGGTTTGATATAAGATTATTTTGCTTACAACATTGGCAGATTATTTTGCTTATTTTAAGTAAAAATCACTTAATTTTGACTTATTTTTTCTGAAAACAATTTTTACTTTTTAAGAAAATGCTTCTTGATTTAAGAAATGTAAGATATTTTGACTAGAAACAAGACAAAAACTCAAGAACAGCATTTTTTGCAGTGCAGTGTTTGGCGTGGCTGCGTTTTGTGAGTGCTGCTCGTCTCAAATTGACCCTTCACAAAGACCTGCCCCCCTTAGTTCAATTATAGCATCAAATAAACATGAATGAACATGAGAAGGAATGTTGTTTCAAACGCGGAAAGACGTCAATACACAACATTTTTCAAGTTTGAGTCCACCAAGGTTAAAGGTGCCCTAGAATTAAAAATTGAATTTATCTTGGCATAGTTAAATAACAAGAGTTCAGTACATGGAAAAGACATACAGTGAGTCTCAAACTCCATTGTTTCCTCCTTCTTATATAAATCTCATTTGTTTAAAAGACCTCCGAGGAACAGGCGAATCTCAACATAACGCTGACTGTTACGTAACAGTCGGGATCATTAATATGTACGCCCCCAATATTTGCATATGCCAGCCCATGATCAATGCATTAGACAAGGGCAAAACGTCTGGATGTGCACAGCTGAATCATCAGACTAGGTAAGCAAGCAAGGACAAGAGCGAAAAATGGCAGATGGAGCGATAATAACTGACATGATCCATGATAACATGATATTTTTAGTGATATTTGTAAATTGTCTTTCTAAATGTTTCGTTAGCATGTTGCTAATTTACTGTTAAATGTGGTTAAAGTTACCATTGTTTACTGTATTCACAGAGACAAGAGCCGTCGCTATTTTCATTATTAAACACTTGCAGTCTGTATAATGCATAAACACAACTTCATTCTTTATAAATCGCTCCAACAGTGTAGCATTAGCCGTTAGCCACGGAGCACAGCCTCAAACTCATTCAGAATCAAATGTAAACATCCAAATAAATACAATACTCACATAATCCAACGCATGCATGCAGTATGCATGACGAACACTTTGTAAAGATCCATTTTGAGGGTTATATTAGCTGTGTAAACTTTGTTTATGCACTGTTTAAGGCAAGCGCGAGCTCCGTGGGCGGGAGCGTGAGCATTTAAAGGGGCCGCAACCCTGTAGCGGTGCATTTCTAATTATGCCCCAAAATTTAATTTTCAAAAAAATTAATAAAAAAAAACCTATGGGGTATTTTGAGCTGAAACTTCACATACACATTCAGGGGACACCTTAGACTTATATTACATCTTGTAAAAAAACGTTCGATGGCACCTTTAATCTTCTAACTCCTGACTGCTTTGTCGGACAAAATGGCGGCGTTCTGATTGGTTAGATTGCTTGTCAATCAAACTCCCGGTGAAGGGTCAATTGTGTAAGGCAATGTACTTCATTAATAAACTTGCGGTCACTAAACCACTACCCCTTTACATCTTTTGTCTTTTTCTCTTTTTGTTTAACATGGAGCATTATCATCGAAAGAAAGTTGGACATACTACTACTCACTGAAACTCACTGGCAATCACCTAATGACCTTATGGAGCTTAACCTGCTGACTCCTCCTGGATACTACCATCTGTCTAAACCACATCTCACTGGCAGAGGCGGTGGCTAAGAAAGTCGCTGTGATTAAGAACTATAAGACTATCAATATCAACTTCCATGTTGTTGTTAGCTTTGAATATCTGTCGTTTAGAATTGCTGGTCCCACACCACTCTTGATTTTGCTGATCTACAGACATCATGCAAACTTTCTTTCTGATCTCTCCGAGTTGCTAACGATTGCTTGTGCTCAATATAACAACTGTTTTGATTTAACACAGCACATTGATTTTCCTACACACTGCCATTCTCATACTCTTGACTTAATCTGCTCTGTTGGTATTAATAATGTTTGTGTCCAGAAAGTTGGCATATCTGACCATAAACTCATTGACTTTAGTTTCTCTCTCTCCCTTGCCAAATCTAAAATCAAATCTTCAATATCTTATCGAAACCTGAAAAACATAAACGCTGACGTCGTCTATACTGCTATTGCTGCTTCCTCCCTGCCTCTCTCTGTTGATCTCTGTTGTCCTGGTGAGATTCTCTCATCATATAATGTCTTGGAAGCTCTGGCCCCAGTAAAGACCTGGGGTCTCATTTATAAAACTGTGCGTAGGATCCCTACTAAAAGTGTACGTACGTGCAAAAGCTAGATTCTGCGTACGCACAAAAAAATCAGATTTATAAAACCATGCGTACGCCAGAACCCGCACACAAATCCCTTTATAAATCCCAGTCAGCGGAAGATTGAGCGTACGTGCATCTCCACCCAGTCTCCTCCCCGAAATCACCATATATGGAGCTTACGACGCCTAGTTTTACTATGCATAACCTCATCTGCATATCATTTCCATACACGTTCCCAACCACGTGACACCATGGTTAACACCGTCAAAGGTACAAGACATTGGAAAATTTTAGATATGGACTATAAATGCAATTTGTGTCACACATTATATTGATAAAGATCATCCAATATCCTCTTTATGTTTTAGAATAAATATATCAAAATATCCATAAAAACAAAATTGTATTAAATACTTCAGATAAAGGTTTTAGAATAGAGTTGATTCATTCATTTCCACTGGCCAGATAGTATTTTAATAGTTTTAAACAATTCAAATCAAATTTATGCAGTTTTGCTGATAAGGTGAACATATCTTTTAGGAAGTTTATAGGCTATTTTTAGTGGAAACAGATCGGCCTACATATTTATTGCAGTGTAAATACAATTGTCTGTCTCGGCGCGTCTCTAACAAAGTATTTTAAAAAGAAAACATGCAAATCTTACCGTTTTCCTCAAATTATATCCTTCAAACGGTAATTGTTTGAAGATCCTTCACACGACATCAACACCTCCTGCAGCTGTGGCTGTACAGTAAGATATTATTGGAACTATTCAAACCGGACAATGGACCGTTCGACCACCGAATCCAGCAGTGTCTTCCATAATATCTAAGTTAAGTGCGCATCACTGATTGTCATTCTCGAAAACATATTTTGCCATAACATCTGCAGTTTAGTTTAAAGAGGAATTATTGTGCTCCCAGCGCTTCTCGCTTTCATTAAACCAGCGTGTCACTGGAAAAGTGATCGAAAGTAGCACATCTACTATCTCAATTCATATCACTTTTGTCTCCAGAATGTGCGTACGCACGGCTCAAAGTTTGCTTAAAGGTGTGCACATTCTCCCGTCAAGTTTGTTTTTATAGATCACAACCTTTGCGTGGGAACTGGCGTACGCACAAAACGGGGCTGGACGCTTTATAAATGAGACCCCAGAACTGTCCCCTCAGCTTATTCTTCCCCCTGGTTCACCCCAGAGCTCAGATTAATGAAAGCGAAGGCTAGGCGTCTTGAACGTCTCTATAAGAAGACCTGTCTTCCTGTTCATGCTACCCTCTACTCTGAATTCATATCACAATATAAAAAAGCCCTTAACACTGCACATGCTACTTACTTGTCTAATATTATAAACAGAGCAAAGTGTAAACCCAGGACCCTTTTTTTCTGAGATCAACAAAATTTACAGTATCTATCAATGTTTTTCTTCTTTTATTTCTTCAGAAACTTCTACTTTCCAGATACCCTACCCAATCTCTAACTTTACTCTCACCAATACATCTGTGGTTGAACAGCTGATTCTGAGCTCTAACTCCTCCACCTGCCAGTTAGATTCTTTACCAACACATCTACTCAAAAACTTTCTCCCTTCCCTCATTATACCCATCACCCACATGATAAATAGTTCCCTTATGATTGGTTATGTACCACCTGGTCTGAAAATAGCCATGATCACCCCATACTTAAAAAACCTGGCCTTGACGACACAGTACTGAGTAACAATAAAAGGAAGATTGGAAATTGGTCTAAAGTCTTAGAAAAAGTGGTTGCCAACAACTGCAGACTCATTTGGACAAAAATAATCTGCAGGAACCATTTCAGTCTGGTTTTCGCCCCCGCCACAGTACAGAGATTGCTCTTCTCAAAGTGGTGAATGACCTCCTCCTCGCCTCTGATTCTGGTGTCCTCAGCCTTCTGGTCCTTTTGGACCTGAGTTCAGCTTTTGATACCGTCCGCCACTCTACTTCTGTCACGTTTGTCTGTGATCGGCATTTCAGAAACAGCTTTACAATGGCTAAGTTCATAACTCACAAATTCTCATTCTGTCACCCTCTCCTGTCGAGTGCCTCAAGGATCTGTCCTTAGCCCATTTTTATTTTTAATCTACACACTTTCCCTAGGTCAGATCATCCGGCACCATGGCTTTAATTTCCACAGTTATGCTGACGACACACACATTTATTTTACTGTACAACCTAACTTTGTTTTTCCTCCCCCTTCTTTAACATCTAGCTTACCAGTGTTGGGGGTAACGAGTTACAAAGTAACGGATTACAGTAACGATATTACTTTTTTGGGTAACGAAGTAAAGTAACGCATTACACTAATAATATTGGTAACTACACTACTTTACTAGACTATAGGAACGCGCTTTCCTTCGTTACCCAAGCCGTGTTTGCCTGTGTGTAAAGTTCTGTCTGTTTAGTTTCCGCTGCTGGCGCTGAGCTAGAGATTGACGCGCTCTGTGCTTTTCATATTTCACATCTAAGTTTTCAACCACATGTTTATTCATATCAGATACAATGCGTATGAAACAAAGTTTACTCTCTTATCCCAGTTCACCAGCCACTTACGTTTATTTCGGGAAAAATTGATGAATTTATGCAGGCTAATGTAAATCTGATCCTCTGTTTTATCAACTAACATGATCATTATAGGTGTTTAAACAAAACGCATTCACTTCCACATATATGACAATCGGAAAATATCATATAATTCATGATATAGCCTAGTTAACAAGTTTGTGAATATTTTAAATAAAAAAGGAAAAACAAAATAAACGCGACACCTGTAGCTTGGCTGCATGACGCGTCGTCAAGGAATGAATGTAAATAATATTCTAAAAAAACAGGGTTTCCCAAACCGGGGTTCGCAAGGGAATTGCAAGTTGATGACAAGCAATTAATTAAATTATAATTAAATCATTACAAATCAAACAAATAGACTAAATAATATTCAAATAAAAAAAATCTAAATTTGGTTAACAAAACTTAATATTTTATTTCTTTATTTTGCATGTGACCATTCAGTTACAGAACTGAACGCGTCTGCTCAATTCAAAGTGGGCTGAACGAGAGTCGCACCTAACTTTGCCCATTTCGCCTCACCTTTGACTGAGCGCCCATTTAAGCGAGTTTGTCATTGATTGTATTGTTTTGTTGTTGGGTTTTTTTTTAATTAAGAATAATAATAATCTTATCATTAATGAACCCATCATTAAAATGCATACACGGTCGTTCATAACGTGCATGTCGACTGGCGCGGTGCCGTTATGAATGCCCGTGCGGCCGTAAGCATTATACTTTCACTTTTGAATTAGCGATTCAAAGCCTGTGTTTTGAAACTTGTGTGTTGACACCATTTTAAAATGACCCCACCATAGCCTTCTTTATTTCTGTTGTTTACGGTGAGGCATATTTCTTTGTGCAGACGGGGTTATTGTTCTTTCATATGGTTCAATATTTATACAATAAACTCTATGCAGAAAGGTTAAGTAATGATAGGGCTATGATGTTTGTCCATGTATCTACACGGTAAATTAAGAAAAAGTAAAGTAAAGTAATAAGTAGTGAAGTTACTTTTCAAATGCAGTAACTAGTAAAGTAATCTCATTACAATTTACAGAAGTAACTAGTAACTAGTAACTAATTACATTTTTTGAGTAACTACCCCAACACTGTAGCTTACACAATCTCAAAATATGGATGGCTCAAAACTACTTAAAGTTGAATATGGAAAAAACAAAAATTCTGCTCGTAGCCTCTAAATCCCTTGATCTCACCCAACATGACTTTTCTATTAACTCCCTCGGGTCGGCGTTCCTCGGGTTCTTACCAGTGTGAAAGAGACTCAAAATACTTCGTCAATGTTGCACATACAATTAAGAGTTATACACCATTTTAATCTGTTGAATGTATTCTTTTATTTGTGTACACTTCGAAAATGACCAATCGTTTAGCTAGATAAGACCCTTATTCCTCGTCTGGTATCATTTAAAGCCCTTTGAAGCTGCACTGAAACTGTAATTTTGACCTTCAACCGTTTGGAGTCCATTGAAGTCCACTATAAGGAGAATAATCCTGGAATGTTTTCATCAAAAACCTTCATTTCTTTTCGACTGAAGAAAGAAAGACATGAACATCTTGGATGACATGAAGGTGAGTAAATAATCAGGAAAATTTAACATCTGGCTTATAAGATATAACAATTTAAAGTAAATATTCACAGGAATTATAATGTAGCAATATCTACATACCAAAAGTGCCTTCAAATCAACTTAAATCAAGCAGCAATAGCCATGACTACATGCTCTTGGTAAAGACTAGAAGGGATACAGCTACGGCCACTGGACATTTTAATATTTATTTATTTAATTTAATAACTGCATTTGCAGTATTGTAAGGGTAGGTTTAGGGTTGGGGGTAGGTGTAGTCGTTAATAAAATACAATCTGATAAGTAGCAAAATAATTTACTGTTATTTTACAATGAAATTTTGCCTCACTTCCGGCCGTTGCTGTATCCCCTCTAGGGCTGCGTTCCACTCCAGTTTTAGACACGCACTCACGAACTTCCCTACACACTTCCCCTCGGTGGAATCCCTGCCGCCATTTTGAAGTGCGTTCCACTTCGTGAAGTGGACGAGGGAAGTTTACATGGACAGACCCTCGCTCCCTCGATTTTAACCGAGGGAGCGAGTCTACTTCACATGTACACTTCAGGCAGCTCCATAACCCACAATGCAACACAATTATGACGTCACCGCATATCGCGTTTAATTTACCCTACCACAAACAATTCTATGATATATTAATTATTTTTTTAAACATTTAAAACACACATATATGCATATAGAATGCTGAATTAAACAAATTTGTAAGGGGAAAAAATAAATAATAAATCAGCTCCATTGCAGATTCCAAGTGATCAAGGGCTTAGGACGTTCCAGTTCAGCCCATTGCAAAGGTTCCGCCAGAAGTGGGCACTCGTGCAACGTAAGCAATGACGTACATCCGAGTCAACGAGACCGAGGGAAGTTAGCGAGGGAAGGGCATTTAAAAACCGAACTGGAACGCAGCCCCGGTTGCTGAAACTTGTCTCACATTAGTGATGTCATCATATAAGGACTTAAACAATTATATGCAATACCCCACTTTGAACAGAAGGGGTCACTCTACTATAACTAGTTAATAGGCTAAATACAAAATGTTCATAGAGAACAGCACAATTGTAGATATATAGATTAAATATATACGTAATTTAACAGTATTATAAATAGTTAGAATATTCTGTTTTTATAAAAAGTGAATCATATTGTGTTTAGCATATTAATATTCCTGAATGTGACTATGTTTGCTCTTAAGTAACATCATGGTTTCTTTTTCAGATTTCAGAGAACCCAAAGGAAAAGAGGCAGTTTTCTGATGCAAACCAGATCTTGAAAGCTTGAATCGTTGGACCACTTGTAATTATGACATTAGACTTCTGAAATTAATGTTTTTTAAAGGTTGTGATGCTTTTGTCCTTTTTGCACGTCATTTTGTCATTGATTGTGTTAAACTGTCAAATAAAATAAATTGACTAAATTGCTGGAAAGGCGTCATTTATATTTTAAAATGTTTTCCACATTTTTAAAATGGTCAGGAATTTGTTGACGCATTATTGAAGTGTTGCTGAAATACTAATATTGTTTAAGTGACTTTGAATCAACATCACATTAACATTGATCAATCAATATTTACCATTGATTATTTTTGTTCATTTCAATATTGATTCAGTAGCAGTGATGTACAATCAATCATAGTGTAATGTTGATTCACTGACATTCCCATTGATGATTTTGTTGAAATCTCACCATTGTTTCAACACTAAATGTTAAAGTTGACGCATGAACATTGTTTCAGTGACTGCATGTTATCTGTGTCTCTCACTGTATTGATCTGGTCAATCTTCAGTATTTGAGCTGCGTGTCATCTAAAGGTTTAATGTTCAGTCTTTGTCTTCATCAAAGCTTATAGTTTTGTGGACTGAGTTCAAGCTACTCTTGGTTATATTTGTGTTAATAAATAATGTTAAATAATGTATTTATTGTGATAAGATGTCCTCATGTACTTTACTCACTGACCCGATACAGTAGTTACTGTCATTATTTACATCTATGGTGAGAATAAACTTGACTCAGTTACAACACACTTTACAAATATATTTCATTTAATTGCTCTTTTTTCTTTTTCTTCCTTCTTTCTTTCTTTCTTTCTTTCTTTCTATTTTAAATATTTTTCACACAGATAAATTTAAAAGCTTTATTACAGGGATAATCATGCCACCCTGATGAAAATAACACAGCACAGTTCTCTTTTTTAGATCCATTAGGCTCTCCAGACTCCCAGATCCTGAAAGAACAGATCAGCATTAGATGTTCAGTGCTGCTTCCTGTGTGATATGATACTGACTGTGAGATATGATCATTTATTAGAGAATAATCATTTCAATTCAGTGATTTCTCACCCAGAGGTCATGTTGGTGCCATCAACCCATTTCCATCTGTCCTCCTCATCACTATCAGTCAGACCAATCCAGACTCCAGTACCACCAGATATCTTTTTAACAAACTCCTAGTAGAATGAAGCAGGAAGTCACATTTAAAGAGTTTGTTCACCTGAAACTGAAAATCCTGTCATCAATTCCTCACATTCATGTTGTTCCAGTACACAATATTTTTAATGAAATCTGAGAGATTTCTGTCCCCCATTAAATCTATTGATCCAAAACTATGATGCTTCAATAAGTTCATAAAGAGATTGTAAATGTAATTCATATGAATTGAGTGGTTCAATCCAAGTGTTTCAAAGAGACATGATTGCTTTATATGATGAACAGGTTTAATTTAGGGTTTTATTCACATATAAACATTGATCATGAACAAACGTAGAGCAACTTTGTTCTCATGCGATCGATCGGTTGAGCTCTGTGTATGTTCGATGAGCAGTTTGAACCGTCAGAGTTTTGGGTGAATACACTTTCAATGGAGGGACAGAGATCTTTCAGATTTCATAATATCTTCATTTGTTTTCTGAAGAAGAACGAAAGTCTTATGAAAAGACAGGAGAGTGAGGAACTGATGACAGAATGATCATTTTTGGGTGAACTAACTCTTTAAGGTCTGTGTTGGTGAGTAGACATTCATACTGTGAGCAGCACAACCTTTGGTGCCCAATCTATCTTTCACTCACTTGTTCCTCTCTGTTGTTTATGATGATCAGATCTGCTCCTCTCTCTGTACAGTATCTTCTGCTCTCAGCCCAGTTCCTCTCCTCAGAGGAAATGAAGTAAAAACTGGATTGATAGTAAATCCATCCATCTGTAAACACAACCAGATCATTGACTTTTCTCCACCTGTACTGAATTATGATATTAGTTTATGATAGTGGCACTTAAAAACTGTGTGTGGGGGTGTGGGTTAGGTTGTGGTTGTATATAAAGACAATTCAAGTTTATGGAATGACCCCATTTAGATATTTAAGTAAACACTTGTACAAGCAATTGTACTATAATTTAACATTACCCATTTCATTAAACTTCTTCCACAGTTCATTTCTCTCCTGATTGAACTGGTCTCTTTCTTTAGTTAATTCATTCCTTTGATTTGTCAAGGCCATGTTCATGGTTAGTAGCTGGTCTCTCTCATTGGTCAGGTTTTTGGTCTTTATTTTCAGCCCATCTCTCTCTTCTGATAGGTTGGTGATGTTAGTTAGTAGCTGATCTCTCTCATTGGTCAGGTTTTCATTCTTGGATATTAAGTGTCGTCTCTCTAGAGTGAACGTGACACACAGCACTATGACTGCAGTCAGCAGAAGAACACACAGCAGCACCAAACACACTGCAGCTGCTCTGGAGCTTCTGATCTTCACACAATCACTTCCTGTAGAATAACAAACATCAAGATAAATGTTTTCTCAATTCCTAATTGTATGTTTGTGTTGTATGTGTACCTGTATGACTTCTCTTGGTTCAGTGTTTATATTGCCATGAACAGGCTGAGACATTTTTGTTCACATGATGAAGCTATATGTGTTTCTACTCTGTAGTCCTCTGCTATTTGAGACTCTACTTTTAGTAGTTGAGGCCAATAAGTGGCAAAGTATGTCTCAGTACAAGAGCATGTGACATCCTGTCTATTAAAACCAATATATTTGCATAATGAAAAGCTCTTAATAAAGGGCACTATTGTGATATTGTGGTTAGATGTAGCAGCCGGGTTCAAATTAGCACAGTACAGTTATACATGAGAGAAAAGTCACTTTACTAAATCCAGTGAAATCAAAATTGATGAGAAAATGTATCTTAAATGTGCTTGAAATCAATCTGTGTTCTTCTGTTGCATGTTTGTTTCTATCGCCTGCGATGCTTCTTTTAAGAGCAAGTCAATCACGTCACTGAGAACATAAATGATCTGAGGTCAGTGTAAAGTCTCAAATCATGTGAGGAGCAATGCTCAAGGAGGCTAGAGTAAAGATTTTCAACTTTATTGACATAATGAGGCCGGCACAGAATGATGCTTTCAATGAGTTTATGTACAATCAGTCATGCAAATTTGGTGTCATAAAGGCAGTAAAGTCAAGCCTGTGGTTTCTCTGTTTCTACACCAACACAAAGATAGAGCAGCATTCTCATCAACATTATTATGAAGGACTCAGGTACGGTGTACATTTTAGGACATCCTCAGAACTCAGTCATATTGTGAAAAAGGCATCATGCCTCAGACTGAAAGGCTTCAGGTCTCAGGAAAAAAAACATCAGTGTCAGGTCTCGTACAGTTAGGCATCGGTCTCAGGAAAAGCAATGGCTACGTTTACATGCACCCAAATAATCCGTTTGTAATCGGATTGACAGCTCAATTGGAAAAACATTCATGTAATTTTCATGTAAACACCTTAATCAATCCGATTGAGCTCGATCCGAATGAAATTTCGATCCGATTGGAAGAGGTGGTTTATTGCTTTTCTAATCTGATCTAACAGCAAAAAAAAAAAAAAAAGACCATGCAAAAGCTTGACTACTTTCTCAATCATACTCTGAAGTCTCTGGGGTACAACAGTGCAATGTTGACACGCATTACGCAGTGCACAAGTTCACGTCTTTAGTTGAAAAGATGTATGCCAACAGGCAGAGGCGTAGCTGTATCCCTTCGTCATAATATTGTTAATCTTTCCATTTTAAAACAAGAAGGGGAGCCAATGGATATCACACAAGGAGCAATGTGTTATCTTTGCACAAGAGTAATGCCGGAGAAAAAGTCTCAACCTCAGTCAGTATTCACTACAGAAATTGAAAGTAAAAAGTGACAGAGCTGTCTGACGCTGCAGTAACAGAGCATATTCTCTCAGAGATGAATTTCAATTTAATATGCCGGTATATAACTGTCTTAATTTATTAATTATTTCTCTTGGTGGCTGTACATATAGGCTAGTGAAACAAATGAGAATAAGACAAATGAGGTTGTTTTTTTTTAAAGTCGGTGCTTGAAGTAAAGCTGCGCTTAGTTTTCATTGATGACTACAGAGTTAGGAAATATAGCCTACACTCTTTCAAAGATTGCTAATAGCCTAATCTTTTATTATCCTCACAGCACGTCAGTTATGTGGTGATGCACTATGAAATTATTGCGGGGCAAATTTATTATAATATTAATGTAATAATGAAAGAAGCCTAACCTAATAGTAAGGGGCTAATAATAGACTAGAAGAATGTAACAGGCCTACATGGAAATACCACATCTTCTTACAGTTTTTCTCAGTCGCTTTGGTGCATTTCTCACATCACTCTTTACATTTGCACAACAGTTAGTTCAACCTCCACAACATTTAGTCATTTGTGCACATCATAGTAGCAGTTTCTCATTCCTTCGAACAAATTGCAAATGCTTTTGGACATGCATCAATTGCTTTCATACAACTCTCTGCTGTTTTATAACATTATCATTTGCTTATGTCATGTCAGTCAAAATTAACTATACTTCTGAATGCTGAATAGTCATTCCATATAAAACTAATAGTCCTCATTTCATTGCTTGAGTCATTACATACAAAAATGTTGAACTAGTTGTCAAAATCAGTCAAGCAAATTTTACAAATTTTTTTTTTAAATCTTTTTTTTTCCTGAAAATGTCTCCTAAATTGAACAATTTCTCTCAAGTGAATCTCAACTTTCACTGATGAGAAGGGGTGTGTGAAGCATTAGTTGCAACCAATGATAAGCCACTTCTCTACAATCACTGTCAGAGCTGAATCCCATAAACCCCCACTTTACAAGCATATACGAACCAAGCAGGTGTACCATTTCTACAATACTGTGACACAGAAATGGAAGGTCAGCCTCGTGGAAGAGGGGTAAGGGTGCGGGGAAGGGGACAAAACGGGAAGAGGAAGAAGAGGCCAATAGGCAGATCGCTGATGAAATCAGGGCTACAATTGTGGATCATGTTGTCAATCACGGCCTCACAATGGCTGAGGCTGGTCGAAGGGTGCAGCCAAATGTTGGGAGAACCACTGTAAATTCAATTATTCAAACATTTTGTCGGGAGGTATGTGTAAATGGACAGTAATTCAGCACTAAACAATCTCCACTGCACTACCCACATGGAAAAAACCTATATAAACATATATGTTTCAATATAGGTTTGATATAGGTTTTACATATATGTGACATATATAAATTTGGCCGTTTTCCTATATTATATGTACATATATGCACACATATATGTACACATATATGCACACATATATGTACACATATGTACACATAATATAGGAAAACGGCCAATTTTATATATGTCACGTATATTAAAAACCTATATCAAACCTATATTGAAACATATATGTTTATATAGGTTTTTTCCATGTGGGACCAATTTCACGTGTTCGTGTAGCGGTGTGTTTTCTGCGTTGTGTCGTAATCAAAGACAGACTGCGAAAAATCTTGCCATCAGGTCCTCACTTTATTCTGTATAACACAAATGGCAATATATGAGGACTTGTGCAGCATACAAACAGCATGCGGCAGCAACGCACAACGCTGAGAAAGAGAGATATTAAAAGTAACTTAAGTAAAGAAAAATAATCAACGAAACATCTGAATGTACATCACAGAGGGGTTTTGGATTACAATCATACAAATATATCATGTGAATTCAGCTGTTACATGAAACATGGCCTTAATTGAATCACCGCAAAAAACTTTGTGCGACCTACCGCTGTGATGTCTCATGCAGACTGGGAAGCAGCAAAGTGCGTCAACACCCCAAGTCAGCATGGCGGCAGGAAACCCCAAATATGGTCATGGCAAGTGGAATCACAAAATAATTGTCTAAATACATAACTGCTACATTCGCACATACATAAGTTCTTGCATAATTTTTTTCGTTAATTCTTAGTTTTTGCCTTGATAATAGAAAATATGAGCTAGGCATCATGTATGACAGTCAAAAATGAGATATGAGCTACAAAATGACCAGATCCTGCCATTAGCTATATAAAAGACATATCTTGTATGTATAGGGCTTATATGTGTATATGTTGAAGCAATACAGGAGACCTATATTTCCTGTATATGCACATATATGCACCTCAATTTTGCCTATATGTGGCATATATACACATATATGCAGCATATATATAGCATATATGCAGTATATATGCGCATATATGCAGCATATATATTATCATATATGTGCATATATGCAGCATATATGTACATATACACTGCATATAGGTTTCATATATGCGCATATATCCACATATAGGTTCTTTCCATGTGGGTACTGTCATTGTGTCATACATGAAGCTTGCAGTGGGACAAGAACTTGTCACTGTACATTTTACATTTAGACGTACAGCTTTACTGCATCACACATTTAGTGTATTGTAGTGTACAGTAGTGTTACAGTAAAGATTTGCCATATGTACTGCAATATTGTTTACCGTTGTGCACAGCTCTACCCAAAGGGAGTTTATGTTTGTTGCAAATAAGGGTGTATTTTTTCTTTTGCACAATGAACAAATTAGAATTGCAAAGAGCATATGCAGTAAAAATGTGAAACATACGTATTCAGTGTCTTGTACTCAGTTACCTCACTAAATACAGTAATGTGTAACTTTACTGTATTTTTCAAATGGCTGTGCAAATAGTATATAGTGCTGTCTTGAGCATTTTCAGGTAGTGTCACCAAGATCTGACTTTTTTGCATTGGAAAACATTGACATTGAGTAAACTGTCATAATGAAAACATGACAAAGCCATTTGACTATCTTGTTCATAAACAATGGTGTCAGGACTTTTCATCTTGATGACACTGACACTTTCATTGACACGAATACTTGCTTTTGAGGAATGACCTATCCATTTTGAGCAAGTGACACGCTTTTGCAGGTTATCAACTAGGTTTTGCAGTTTGTACTAATTGTTTTGAGAACTGCATTAACTGTTGTGCAAATGTAAATAGTGATGTGAGAAATGCACCAAAGCGACTGAGAAAAACTGTAATATTACCAAGATTTGATGCTTTTGACAATATTTCTGGCTATCATCGATACATGATCATCGTCTGTTGACGCAACCTGAGTTATCGCGTGCCCTGCATGCCTGTCCGGTACGCCACTGCCAACAGGACAAAAATAATGATGAGCTCTGTTGGTGTCATGTCCATGGTTGTCTCCGCAAGTGTGATTGATATGACGTCACACGCAAAAGTTTTATTCAAAATGTATATAAAACACATATAAATGGATATTTGAATCAGATTACAATGTTTAGATTACATGTAAACAGATCTGCAATCAGATTCAATTCATTTGGATTGACGAAAATTGGTGCATGTAAACATAGCCAACGTCAGATCTCATACAATTAGGCATCGGACGAAACGGACTGACCATCCTAACTGAAACACACAGGCTGAGTAAACATTTTAATAATTTTTTTTTCTCTCTCCAAAATCATATACAGATGGTTAGTTATTAAATCATAAAACAGCATCAGAAGAACACAAAGCTGAACCAAACACACTGTAGCTTCTTCTGATCTTCACACAATCACTTCTGAACAGCACAGGTCTGACATTAGATGACTGAACATGTGCAGACTCTGATGATTTGATCAAAGTAATGAATGTGATTACCTGTACGCTGAAGTGGTTGGTGTGTGTTTGTCTCTGTCCTGAAGTCATGATCTCTCACACATTCTGCACTCTCATAGATTTCCACTGTCATCTCCATTCTGTCTGTGTTCATTCCCTCAGACTCAGTCCTGATCACATCTTCATAAATACCATCAGACATTTCTGCTCTTTAACCTTCAAACATTAAATGATCTTGTTCTTTGTAGATGGAGTCAGCACTCGTCTTCTTGGCGAATAAACTTGTGGTCAATGTGTGAAAACAAAAATGTGACATCAGACCCTTTGACATGAAACAGAAGTTGTGAAAGTCTTTCTTCCCTTTTGTGATGTATATTCGACTGAAACTTGGCCATTGCTGTAATATCACGTGATTGACAGGTTGTCCCGCTCTCGCTCCAGTAAACACATCATCAGAGAAGAGAAGAGAAATTATTGCAAGAGGGAGAGGAAGTTATTTTAATTAAAGATTATGGGGGCACGTGAATTTATAAATAAATCACTTATAAATACTGCAATATTTCCATAAAAAATAAGAATAGGTCTAAAATTTTGCAGATGCCCTCTTGAAGTCCAAGCTGTCTAAACAAACACATTTGCACCTTTGCCTCACTTCCTTTGTTAGTTTCAGAAGTGTTTCTTAAAAGAGAACAGCATTAGCAGTAATTTTCCACTGAACAAGCTGTTTTAAATTATACACAAGACAGAGAGAAAACAAGTATCAATGCATCCATTCATAAATCAGGAGAATAAATGTAGGGCTTCTGTTGGATGTCTGTCCCATCTAGTGTAGCTCTGATCACTGAGTGGACCCCAAACCTCACTTCCATACAGCGCAATGGGCTGAATCACACTATCAGATTTTACACCAGATTGGAATTGGTAAATCAATGTTTTGGAATCTTTTCTTGATGGCGTATAGAGCTCTTCGAGCTTTATCTTTGAGAGCATTCACTGCCATACTGAAACTCCCGATGCAGTGATGATCAGACCGAGGTAAGTGTACTGCATCGTGTGTTCTAGGGCGGCGCTGCCTAGACTGAACTGGTATCTGTGTTCCTGACATCTGGGCTTTTTCTGGAAGGCCATAACGTTGGTCTTCTTGAGGTTCACTGCCAGGGCCCAGTTCTGGCAGTAGTCGTCCAGCAGGTCCAGGTGCTGCTGTAGTCCCTGTGCAGTGGGTGACAGCAGCACCAGATCATCTGCATACAGCAAGAGCTTGATGTTCTTGTCTTGTAGAGTGAGTCCGGGAGCTGTAGACTGTTCCAACTGCACCGCTAGTTCATTAATGTAGATGTTGAACAGCGTTGGACTCAGGCTACAGCCCTGCCGTACTCCTGTCTTCTGGGTGAAGAATTCTGTATGTTTGTTGCCAATTCGTATTGCACATTTGTTGTTCGAATACATTGATTTAATAATGTCATAAGCTTTACCCCCTACACCGCTTTGTAAAAGTTTGTAATCTAATCCATCGTGCCAAATAGAATCAAATGCTTTTTTGAAATTGACAAAGCATGCAAATATTTTATGTTTATTGATTAGGTTGTGTAGGGTGTAAATGTGGTCGGTTGTTCTGTGATTTGGAAGGAAGCCAATCTGACTCGGACTCAGGACATTGTGTTCGGTAAGGAAGTTTACAATTCTATTGTTTAAATTACTGCTAAATAACTTCCCCAGATTACTACTCACACAAATGCCTCTGAAATTATTAGGGTCCAATTTCTTCCCACTCTTATGAATTGGGGTAATAAGTCCTTGGCTCCAGATGTCAGGAAAACAGCCTGAACTAAGTACAATGTTGTATAATTTGAGCACAGCCGTCTGCAGCTCAGGTGTGCTGCGTTTCAGCATTTCACCTAGAATGCTGTCAGCACCACAAGATTTCTTACATTTTTGGCTTTTGAGTTTGTTTGTCAATGGACTAGGTGCACAAGATGGCAGCGGTGAGCTGCAGCGATGCGAATGTGCGCATGGTTACTTCCGCTCGTGCCCTTCTGGTCTTAGCGACGCTTGCATTTGGTGCTGGAAGAAACTTAAATATGAAACTTGGCTAGATTAGATATAATAGATTTTTTTTAATCAAAGAGAAGATGGTGGTCTATCAGAGACGAAAGAAATCCTTGTTATATTATTGTGTAACGTTACCTCTGTGTGGAAATTCAACGAGATACATGGAGATACGCGATCTTTGACTTTTAATCTTTCTCCTGTTGATTATGTGGTTCAAGCTCAGCTGTGATCCACAGGGATCTCTTTATCCATACAAAACACTCAAGTATGTAATATATCTCCTGATTTTGTTCTGACAGCTGGGTAACTAACGTTAAATGGCTCAAAAACTGCCTTCTCTTTCTGCGTGGAACAACACCGGACCATCATGAAGATCTAATGTTTGCTATTGTCAACCGAAGCATCAATCCTAATCAGAGATAAATAACCATGGGAATATGAAATGGACTCAGTGCATGCTTTAGTAACTTTATTTGGTAACATTATTGTCGCTTAAAAAAGATAATTGATGGAAAGAAATCGTAAAGTAGCTATGTGATCATATTGATGGAGCAACTGATGTAGGTAAGTGAAAATATATGCTCAGAATTGAGAAATATGGAAATAAATTTATCACAGGGCAAACGTGTGAATGTTCACAAGGCATTTTATGCAGACAACTCTAATTGTAGTTGTATATTTACAGGCATATTGTCATTGTATATGCATATGCACCATGAGTTCGTTAATCTATTCTAACCCATGCATGCATGCTTTTAAATGCCATTGGCTCATGTGATTGTACTATATATCTTAGTTGTTTTAAGTGATATAACAGATTCTATAAACAACTACAAGAGATCATTTTCGGGTTTCCCTGACACTCTGCACCGGCATAAAGCGAAAGCGGAAGTGTATATGCGTACACTCACTGATCAAAAATCCAAAATGGCGGCCACGTGCAACTAGTCCATTCTTCATGTGTAATTGGGAAGTCGAGTGGATTTTGATTGTTTTTAATTGTGTCTTCATAAGTTTGTAGATTTTGATTGATCAGATCATATTTGTCATTTTGGTGTGATTTCTTTAAGTTTTCAAAATGTTTTGTCCAGATTTCTCCATCTTGTATTGGTAGGTCTTGTGGTTTTGTTGTGCTCAGATTATTCCACATATCCCAGGACTGATTATGGTTTATTGATTTTTCTACTTCATGTAATTTTTTGGTCAGATGGTGTTGCTTTTTCACTCTAATTGTGTCTTTGTGTTGTTTTAGATTTAAACAGTATTCAGTTCTGATGTCTGTGTTGTTTGGTTCTTTATGTTTCAGATTTGATGTTTAGCTTAGTCTAAGTCAAACTATTTTTTATTTTTGGTGTATTTTTAGTTTTTTGTTTTTTTTGCCTTTTTCAATTCACTTCTATGTGCTGCTTTTTAAATATGTAATTGATTTATTTTGTAGCCAAATTAACACCATCCTTAGTTGTTTCAAATTTTTTATTAATGAATGTATTTATTACATTTTTTAGTTCTTCCGAATTGAGGGCTTGGATAAATTTATCTGGGCTGTCTGGAGCCCATCTGTATCTCTGCTGGATCTGATACATTTTGCAGGTTTTGTTCTGGTGTGTGATGTGTTTTGATGTAAATGTTAGTTTGGTTATGGTCAGAGAGTGGAGTTTGCTGTTTGACAGCAAATGCACTGAAGGAGGAAGGGTCCATGTCAGTGATGGCATAGTCAAGAACTGAACAACACATGAACCTCCTCCCTAAAGAGTCCCCTCTGATTATGCTGTTAAGTATGTACAGGCCCGAAGCTCGGTAGAGCTGCACTAAGAATGATGTTCTTATCTGCACAGTTTGTCTCTGTGTCTCAAATCCAAGTTACTTTAAACATTGTCAACATTTTAGACATCTTTCAGCTATTCCTGCTTCAGCTATCAAATACAAATGTCTGTTAATTCACACAGAAAAACTAATTTTCATTTTCAGAAATATTAATCAGTGTGAATTCCTTAAATGAGGCATCAAATGATGCCAAGAGAAGCCTAACTTGTATCATTCATGTACAGTAAATACATAATTTTCTAAACACCTGATTTTATTTTATTAGATAGGAGCTATATTGATAGGACTGATATCTGCATCACGTTTTGAATTCATAAATGTATAAGATATCAATCATGCTGCACAATGAGCAATATTTTAAAACATTAACCATAATGGATTGCACACACAATAGTTAGGGCCCAAGCGAAAATTCGCGCAGGGCCCTCTTGTTCTTCTAAGGATTATTATTATTTTTTTTTTTTTTTTTTTTTTTTATTTTTTTTCCGTCTTCCGGGGCTTTTTGGGGGCCTTAACATGCTCAAAAACTCTTGAAAATTGGCACACACATTGGAATCCGCGGCCATTAGGACGCCGGAGAGGCTGGTACCCGGGCGTGGCAGGGGGCTCGACAGCGCCCCCTTGAAAAAAGTCTGAAAATTTGGTCCATATATTAAACACGCTTGCACGTATTAGTATGAAACTCAGTACACATATAGACCTCATCGGGCCGAACAACTTTCGTGCTCTAAGTTAAACACCACGCCAACAGGAAGTCAGCTATTAAGGGTTGTTTGAAAAACGCATGCTCTGGAATTTGATATACTCCTCCTAGACGATTAATCCGATCGCCACCAAACTCGGTCAGCATGAAGTCAAGACACTGATGATTAAAAATTGCCAGGGGATTTTTGATATCTCGAACGGTTTGGCCGTGGCGAGGCAACGAATTTATGGCGAGAAAAAGGAAACAGGAAATGTGTTATAACGTCTGCATACATATATTGATCTTTATGAAACTTCACGAGTGTGTTCGTTATAGGAGTCTGATCACATGGATGTGACTATTGTGAGTCAAAGTTATAGCGCCACCAACTGGCAGCAGGAAGTGTATCACTTTTTGAAATGTTTTGAGATCACCCTCTTATTTTTACCTGATTTGCTTCAAACTTCATCAGTGTAATGTCAATACACAGCAGATGTAGACCTATGACAGGATTTTTGATATTTGAAATATTGTTGCCATGGCAACAGGTCAAACTGTAATAATATTCTTGAGTGTTTTTGAGGCTCTTAACATGCTTCAAATTGCATGAAACTCGACACACACATCAATATTGTCAACCAGTAGACATGGACAAAGCCATAGAAATGGGCGTGGTGGAGGGGCTCAGTAGCGCCACCTTTTGACAAAAGTGGGGGGTTAGTTTTTCCTACAATCACCAAACTCGGTACACATATTGTTCTCATCAAGCCGGACAATTTTCTAATTTACATTCATTAGCTCCGACCAACAGGAAGTCAGCTATTTTGGTTTGAATGTTAATTTTTTGAAAAAACAGGCTATGAATTTTATACTACTGCTCCTACAGGGTTTATCCAATTTACACCAAACTTTTTTTAACTTGTTGCTAACACATTGAAGTTGTTTAATTGCAAACGGATTTTGGATATCTCAAACGGTTTGGCCGTGGCGAGGCAACGAATTTATGGCAAGAAAAGGGAAACAAAGTGTTATAACTTCTGCATACATTAATTGATTTTGATGAAACTTCGGCTTAGTCTTCGTTGTACAAGGCTGATCACATGGATGTGACTATTGTGATTCAAAGTAATAGCGCCACCAACTGGAAGCAGAAAATGTGTCACTTTCAGCATACATTGAGATCACCCTCTTATTTTTACCTGATTTGCTTCAAAATTCATCAGAATAATGTTAAAACTTGGCACATGTAATCCTTTGAAAATGGGCAGGGAGGAGGGGCTCTATAGTGGCACCTTGTAGTGCAGTAAATGTGGAGTGAATTTGACATAGTCCTTTGATGTTTAACCGTTTTAAGTGCCTATTGCCCGCTGTGCACAGTTGCCCTGAAGCCACCGGGGTGGCGGTGCCACCGGGCTTGGGCCCGCCATCGCTGCTCGCAGCTATATTTGTTATTATAATTGTTAGTTCATACTGCATGAACTAATGAGAACAAATACAACTTTTTAAATGAAAAAGATAAAAAAAAAAAAAAAAAAAAAAAGTTAAATGTGTTGTAAAATGTTTCCCATTTGACTGTATTATGTGATAATATTATTTCCTTTATGTTTGTGTTGGTACAAATAATGTCCAGAAACTCATGAAGGTCATTTCGGTCTGATCTGAAAACATGATCTCAAGTTTTGTCATTGTATTTTATTATTTGTGCACAAACAATAGAGAAAATTAAATGAATTATATAATATAAGAATTTTTTTTTTTTTTCGTGTGATCAAGTGAAATTTTTAATAATAAAAATGATTGTGACACTAAAATAATGTGATTCCCATCAACACAAACAGAGTGTGATAAAAGCACAGATACACACCGTTACTGATCATGACTCACAAACACACACTTATCTCACTGTCTATATGAGGATTCATTACACACATTTATTCTGACATGTTATTTCACTGACAGAAGTTCAGCTGTAGTATTAATGTAATGAAGAGAAAATAAGAGACTCTATAACATCTCCCTGTTACTGATTCATCATGAGCTCAAAGCATTATGGGTAGAGTCTCTCTACAGCCTATTCTGGTTCATCAACACAGTTTCACTGATGATTCAGGAAAAACCTCAAACCCAGGATAGAGCGGTTGAGTGAATGTGGTCTGGACTGTGTGGATGAGGCTCACTGTGTCTCCAGAGACGCTGTAGAAGGACAGAGTTCCTGCACTGTGATCCACATACACTCCTATTCTACTGCTGATGGACTTTACAGTGAGTTTAGTCACTATGCTATTGTGTCTGAATGAGGAACCGAAGATAGAACAGAACAAACTCCAGGACTGATCATTAGATCCAAACACACACTCATTACCCCATCCCTTCCTGCTGATGCTCTTATATGACACTGATATTAACACACGTCCACTCCACTCAAGCTCCCAGTAACACTGTCCACACACACTCTCTCTACACAACACCGGAGTACCAGAATATCTCACTGCATGATGAATATACAGCATATCCTCTTGCACACATGTCACCTTTCTGTTCCCCTCAGACAGAATGAGTTCAGTGTTTGCTGTGCTTGGATCCAGTGTGAAAAAACAGGCATCTGAACACAAGAACAGAGACATTTATAACTCTGCAACAATCACTGAAGGTGTGTCTGTGTTTGTTTGTAGACGTACATTTTCGTGGACCTGCTGTAATCCTGAACTCTCCTCCATGATCCACACTATAAAACACACACAGAGTCACAGTCAGTAAACACACACACACACACACACACACACACACACAGAGCAGTTAAGACAATTAATAAAGATATATGGTCAATGACAATTTTGGCCTCAAATGATTAATAAAACATGCTTTAAACATACTATCAATATTCTAAAACATGCTAAAAACATGTTAAAACATTCTAGTAAAGTGAAGCCATATGTGTGAATTGTTTGTCATATTGTTTGTTTTCTCTGTGTTGAAGTAGAGTAGTCAGTTAGTAATATGACAAGCCAGAAAGTGTGCCACCGTGCTATATTTCAAAGGAAGATGCACACTGTGTTTTATGCTTGGGAATGGAGTAGGGATGTCTTAATCAAGTTGTTTTTGTCTCTGATCAGATCCAAGTCAATGAATATCAAGTATCTGGCAATACAGAGTCCCAAATAGGATACTTGTATTTTCCTAGTGCTTGGTTCATGTACATTAAAGTTATTAAAATCAATCCAATATGTATATTTTAGTTTTAAAAAAACATGTAAAGAAAATGGTAAGGAATATTAAATACAACTCAGCGAATTTTAGACAAATTAGACAATGTCTTTCTGTCGATGTAGCTAAGACCTTTATGCATGCTACAACTTTTTCTTATATTTCATATTGTCTTGCATATTGGGGTCAAGTTGGTGAAACTGGTTAAACCTTTATAAACCTTTTATCCCTATATAAACAGACTTAAAAAAAACTGTAGATAAAAACCAAACAATTTTCACCATTGTAGGATCTTGGAGAAACAATTTTTTACCATTTTAGACCTTTTTTCCCCAATTTGTATATGGTTTATAAAATGTTAAATGGCCTGGCTCCTTCTGTACTCTGTGATTTTGCTAGTTTTCATCTTAATAATTATGTGAGATCTACTAAGATCATCATCTATTAGTAATTGTCTTGTTCCTTTTCATCATTCTGCTTTTGGACTATCATCTTTTGCTGTGAAAGCTACTACTAGCAGCAGATCAGCATATTAGAATGATTTTTGAAGGATCATGTGACACTGAAGAAGACTGGTGTAATGATGCTGAAAATTCATCTTTGAGCACAGTAATAAATTACTTTATAAAATATTCAAACAGAAAACAGCTTTGTTAAATTGTAATAATATTACACAATATTAATGTATTTGTAATTAAATAAATGCAGCCTTGGTGAACAGACAAAACTTATTTTAAAAACATAAAAAAATCTTACCGATTCCAAACTTTTGACTGGTAGTGTGTGTGTGTGTATATATATATATATATATATATATATATATATATATATATATATATATATATATATATATATATATATACAATCCCATTTCGAGAACAGTTAGGACATTTTGAACAGCTGGGACCTAAATTTATTGATGTCCACATTGTGTATCTCAACTGTTCAGATTTGATTTGTGTGTCCCATGCCGATCTTTCGTTTTCAGGAATATCTGAATTGGTTTCTATGCCAATGATGTTGTGTTGGTAGGCATAAGCCAATAACAACAGCCGCAACATGGAGGGTTTGCCATACAGATGCTGTCTTATTTACATCTTATTTACATAACAGTAGCCAGATATACAGAAATATTGTAATATAATATTACAATTAAAATATAGTAATTTTTGGTTCCAAATGTTTATCAATTTTACTGGTAGTCCACTGTATGAAGAATTTTTGGGTATAATATGTCACAGTTTATTTTGCTATCCTCACTTACATAAATGAAGTATAGTATCCTGCACCCACAAGTAAAAATATATAAAAAATGTTGAAATAATTTTTGGTTTGACTGTATATTACACACACAGAGACACTGAGGATGTAAAATAATAAATCATAAGAAGTTCAACATACTTGAGTTTGTCCAGTCTGTAGTTTGGATGGTTGAGTGTATCAGAGAGTAGCTTGACTCCTGAATCTCCTGGGTAATTGTAGCTCAGATCCAGCTCTCTCAGGTGTGAGGGGTTTGAACTCAGAGCTGAAGACACATAACTACAGCCTTCTTCTGTCACCATACAGCCAGACAATCTACAAACACACATAGCAACAGTCCACATAACATTAGTCAATCTGTGAGGTAGCTGTTATTCTCTATAGTTTCACAAAAGAAACAAAAGTGAAGTTAACAGAAACATCTATACTTAATTAAAGAACAGGAATAATGGATTCTATATTGACACTAGACACCAGCGATCGAAACCTGAAGTGCCATTTTTAATTGATCTCACTGTCATTTCATAAAAGATAATTTTGTGCTCATTCACCACTATCAGGAGAAACAAATATTCCACAAAATCACTGAACATTATACATCTCGTTTAAATGCAGTAAATAAGGAATTTGACCTTACACAGCCAATACTGCTCCTGAAATCTTATGTCGACAAAATAGTGTAAGAAGAAAGAATATAAGATTTAAAAACCAAACTTCATCTTACTAAAATGAAACTGATTCTCACAGTCACACTTGTAAACACAACACTGAAATCTTCACTTCCAGGTCAAGAAACTCAAAAACTCCCTAGCCAATAAGAATTGTCTGTTGCTAGCCCCACATACACAAGGAAATTAATTGTCCCAATACAGCCTGGTACTACAAATACATCCTGCATCATGTCCGGCTTCACCAAGATTAAAAACTGGATGACTTCAAATCTTTTGCAGTTCAAGACGAATCGATTGCACCATATGACGTCATTTTCCGTCATGAAAATTTTTCCGCCATTTTGAATTTTCTGAAAAAAACGTACTTTTTCGAACTCCTCCTAGGCCGTTACTCCGATTTTCACGAAAATTGAACCAGATCATCTTCAGACCATGCCGACAAAAAGTTATGGAATTCAAGTTGATTCCTCAAACCGTTTTCGAAAAACACGCGAACAATACGCGATTTACCTGCTAAATCAGATGTGCTTATAATTACCCCATGCTGCCCCAGTACTAGTAACATTGACAATCTCTCCTATAGTCTGGGTGATTGTCAAATAATGTTCGAAAAGAGGTCCGCAACCTAAGTGTCATTTTTGATTCAGATCTATCCTTAGATTCTCAGGTGACTAAAGTGGTGCAGTCCTTTTACGCGCAATTGAGACAGCTAACAAAGATCAAGTCATTTTTTTCTTTTGCAGATTTAGAGAAGGTTATTCATGCTTTTATTTCCTCAAGACATGACTATTGTAATGCCTGGGGATCTCAGACAGGCAAGCACAGTATCCTCTTTTAAATCTCTCCTTAAGACTCACTTTTATTTTATGGCTTTTTCTTAATCTGATAGTATGTGTTGTAATTATGTTTTATTAGGGGCCAAGCACCGAAGGTGCGGAGGCACCTATTGTTATTGTTGGCGTTCTTTTTTTTTTTTTTTTTTTTTATTCTTCTTCTTCTTCTTCTTCTTCTTCCGCTCTTGAAGTCTATGACAGCCCATAGAACCGCTTGCGGGAAAGTTATGAAATTTGGCACACAGTTAGAGGACAGTCTGAGCTATGTCCATAGCAAATTTGGAGTCTCTATCTCAATCCCTTTAGCGCCACCAGCTGTCCAAAGTTGCACTTATGTTTATGCTAATAACTTTTGAACCGTAAGTGCTAGAAACAAAATTCTTTTTTCCTCTGATTCCTCAGAGGAAAGTCAAGACGAATCGATTGCACCATATGACGTCATTTTCCGTCATGAAAATTTTTCCGCCATTTTGAATTTTCTGAAAAACGTACTTTTTCGAACTCCTCCTAGGCCGTTACTCCGATTTTCACGAAAATTGAACCAGATCATCTTCAGACCATGCCGACAAAAAGTTATGGAATTCAAGTTGATTCCTCAAACCGTTTTCGAAAAACACGCGAACAAATTGTACGTAGTGCTTGTGAAAATAGACATAAGACTGTATCTCCGCAACGCTTTATCGTATTCAGACCAAACTTGGTACCTGCTAACCAATTTTCCCATATCGGACATTTTGGCCGTCGGCCATTTTGAATTTTGTGCTAAAATGCTGTATTTTACGAACTCATTAGCGTATCGTTACGAAACTTGGTATGGGTCATCAGCACAATGCCCTGAAGGAGCCTGAGAAGTTTCGGACCAGCGCCACCTTGTGGTCAAAAGTTATAACAAAATTTACAAAAATGCTAATAACTTTTGACTATGTTAACCGATTGGAATGAATCTGGTCTCAGTAGATTCTGTGGGTCATGCTGAGAAAATAGATATCAAGTTTGCCATAGTTAGCTGAACTTCCTGTCCGCTGTATTGTTTTTCTTTAAAAACCTACTTTTTCGAACTCCTCCTAGACCGTTGCTCCGATTTTCACCAAAATCGAACCGTATCATCTTCAGACCATGTCAACAAAAAGTTATGGATTTCAAGTCGATAAGTCAAACCGTTTTCGTATACCAGCGCAACGAATTTGAGGCATGATGCAAAAACGACTCTTGAAGCTGTATCTCTGCAATGCTTTATCATATTCAGACCAAACTTGGTACGTGTAATCACAATCATGACCTGAGGCACCATACAGTGTTTCGGCGCAGCGCCACCTACTGGAGTGGAGATATGAAAAATGGCTTTTTTTGCTTATAACTTCTGAAGGGTTTGACCAAAATTCATAAATTTGATATGGGTCATCAGGACAATGCCCTGAAGGAGCCTGAGAGGTTTCCAGACCAGCGCCACCTTGTGGTCAAAAGTTATAACAAAATTGACAAAAATGCTAATAACTTTTTTTTCTAATTGCTCACTGCTGCTGTTGGTCTGATGCTCCCAGCCATGTTGGCTGGCTTCTTGTGCCGTTTTTGTGCTTGGCCCCGTAATTGCTGCTTGCAGCTATATTTATTATTATTATTATATTGTCAATTCTGTATTTTATTTGGCTTTTTATTTTGTGTTTTTATTGTAAAGCACATTGTAACTGTTTTGAAAGGTGCTATATAAATATAAATAAAAAATAAAGAAACTGTCAATCAAAATCTCACTAGCTAATAAGAATCTTCTGTTGCTAGCCCCACATACACGAGGAATTTGGGTGTCAGGGCATACCTATTTGTAATAGGCAATTCATTCCATAACCTTAGGTGAGCAAAAGAAAATAGTCTTTGTCCCATAGATTTTAATCGACGGACAGGCTGATGTAGATCAAAAGAGCCAGCTGAACGAAGAGATGGAGAATGGTGTAATAAGGAATAATCAGCTCACAATGATATGAAGGAGCTGTCCCATGAACTGCTTTGTATGTTAGAACCAGAGTTTTAAAATCAATATACACATGGACTGGAAGCCAATGTATATACATTTATACATTTAGCCAGTAATCCCATTAAAATAGAAATGCCTAAATCCTGGTGATTCCAGGTTGTGTATAATAAATCAAAGAAACCGAATAAAGGAAATAAAATGTCTAAAAGTCCTCCTGGTTCATTTGTAAGTTGTATGTGTAAGTGTAGATTGAATGTATAATGTTAAGACCTTTTTCTCAATCTCTACTCAGGTAGTGTATGAGTAGGGAATAGCAACTTAGCAATAATTGAGAAAATTCCTTCCAAGCAATAAGGGGTTGAACTTCAGCAGAAGGCTCTTATCTTTACCGAATCACTGGTTCTGGCTCACCATAACTCATAAGCATACAGTTGATCATGACACAATGGCAAATAAAAAAAAATCTACATAAAACCTAACAATTAACATCTCTCTGATTCACATATAAAATCCTGGCCGTGTATCTCATAGGCACAAGAAATTAAATCTGTAACCCAGTGCAAAATTTTGAAATTAATTCAACGAGTCATCTTGTTAATGTTGTAAATTAATTGTCTCCGTGCCACCGCACAGTTAAAATAAACACATTTGCCGAGTACATTGGTATTAAAAACAGCTTTTAAAAGCTGTCCATTTCTGTAAAACCCTCTACCTCAGAATCTCCAGCTGACAGTTTTGACTATTCAGTCCATCAGAAAGAAGCTTCACTCCTGAATCATGCAGGTCATTGTTAGTCAGGTCCAGCTCTCTCAGACAGGAGTTTGAGGATTGTAAAACTGATGACAAACTCTCACAAGACTGAGCAGTAAGATTACATGTGGAAAATCTGAGCAAGAAAACAAAGTAATTGGAAACAGAATAAATCTTAGTGTAATTTTTAGTAATTAGCTTTATGCAAAAAAATCTAACTATTTAAAACTAAAACCTCAGTATTTCCAGCTTAGAACTCTTCAGACCATCTGAAAGAAGCTTCACTCCAGAATCCTGCAGGTCATTGTTACTCAAATCCAGCTCTCTCAAGGTGGAGTTTGAGGACTATAGAGCTGAAGACAAACTTTCACAGGACTGACCAGTGAGATTACATACGGAAAATCTGAACAAAGAAAAACACAAAGTAATTATATTTAGAATAAATCTTAGCAAAGTGATTTTTTTAATAATTAACTTAATGAAGAAGGAGAAAAAAACAAAACAATGAAAGTAAACTCAAACCTCAATTTCTCCAGCTGACAGTTTGGACTTGCCAGTCCATCAGAAAGAAGCTTCACTCCAGAATCCTGCAGGTCATTGTTACTTAAGTCCAGCTCTCTCAGGACAGAGTTTGAGGATTTTAGAACTGAAGACAAACTTTCACAGGACTGACCAGTGAGAATACAGCACTGTAGTCTGTATAAAGAACAAAGCAAACAGTGTTATTAATGTTTATCAGGTATAATCTAGAGCACACGCAGCAAAATCGCCAGTGTTAGATGCACACTGGTCAGTGCTCATATGTGCCTACACTACAGAGTGTTAAAAATAACACCAAAGCAATGTTGAAGTTAATTATATAATTAAGTGATGACACTTGCTGTTAACAAGCAGAATCACTGAAGGAAAGAGGAATCATTCCAGCTAACAGGCAAGCTGACAGTGGCATTCTTCTCATAGTGCAGCCAAGTCCAGCACTCTGATAATGGGTGACTCCATAATCAGAAACATTAGCATCAGGGCTACAACTACATGCTGCTTTCCTCAAGCAAAAGTTTCTGATGTAAACAGGGAACTTCAAAACATTCTGAAGTACAAGACTGCAAAGCAGATTATTATTCATGTGGGGAATAATGATATTCGGAAAGAGCAGTCTGAACTCTTTAACTCCCTGAGGTCTGAAAACGTGCCGGCGCGTTTGCAGGATTTTTTTCACATTGCAGCAAAACAGACTTAAAATACTCCGTCATTTCTTGTCATAGAGACATAAGTAATATATCAATTGAAACTATAGAATGTCTTCTTTTATTTGTGTACACTCAGAGTAAAAACACTATGTTGTGCTTTTTGTAAAATAAAGAAAACTAACATGATGCGTGATCTCTCCTCTCCCTCTGAACAAAGTCCAATCTGATAGTTCTCAGAAAATGAACTGTAACTTATGAATACTAATGACAAAAAAAATGACACTTACGTCTAAAGAAACGTTGAAATGTCAGGTTTTAAATTGTGCAAGTCAAATCGAAAACAAACATTCTGTGTTTATGTAATCTGTATGAAAAGAGAGCTATGTCAGACGCCCGTGATTCAGCTCATTATCCGCTAATGCGGCCACGCCCACGGAGCCAGCGCTATTCAGACGCAAATTCAGAGCCAATACATGCATTCATCGTCTCAATCGTGTATTTATTGTCTTGAAAAGTGTTTATTTGGATGTTAAAGCAATGGTTAGCGATCTCTAGAAGACATGCCGTTAGTTCCTAGTTCCTTTTCTTCTTTATATGAATTTGTGGACTAAAGGTGTATAGAGAGCGCCCTCCGGCTGCAAGTATGAATTGAAAACACAGCATCCAGCACTCATAGTGATGACAATAAATATTACTTCTCAGTATAGAAAATTGACATAAATATATAAGAATCCATCAATATTTCTCCAAATGTGCATGCTTTTAAGCTAAAAGCCTATATGAAATGCCATAGAGGTAACATAATTGTTCAGACACTTTGCATCACAGAAATACATTATATTTTAAAGAATATAATAGAATACCATTATTT
The DNA here is from genome assembly GCF_018812025.1 of Megalobrama amblycephala. Lineage (NCBI taxonomy): Eukaryota > Metazoa > Chordata > Actinopteri > Cypriniformes > Xenocyprididae > Megalobrama > Megalobrama amblycephala. The sequence continues at coordinate 33,038,255 of NC_063057.1, read as the reverse complement.
TAAATTGTAATAATATTTCACAGTATTGCTGTTTATGATGAGCTGATTACAGAGGGTTTTTTTCACAGCCTACCTGACTGAAAGGCCTCATTAATATGCAAGTCATTTCAGGTCATTATTATGTGATTCTTTTGTCTTCTCAGGTGTAAATGGCCCATTATTCATGCAGATTCACGCCTCCACGCATACTGTGTTTCTTGACAAAAAGTGTCTTACAAAAACTAAATCAATATATTGTTTTATATGAAGGAGTGGGCAGCATAATTTTTACATAATTCTGAAGCAAAAACTGTAGTCTACAACCTCCAATACCCAAAAGTATTGTGAACACAGATTTAATATACTTTTTTTGGCCTTATTTCAGTGACTTAAGTTTTTTGTTTTTTCAATAACCACGCATAAACATTATTCCTTCAAAAATACAAACATGTACATACATGTTCCTCATATATTATTGTAGCCTAGTTTGTGCTGAATACAGTGTAATGACACTTTTGTCATTTATATGTTTATGAACAACTGAAAAAAGCACAAATGTCAGGGCATGTCAAAACTTCAAGCCCCAAATCAGCCTCAGACTCCAGAGGGTTAAGAAGGAAAACAAACACTTAGAAGATTGAAAATGGCTGCAAAAAACATGCAACATGAGAGAACTGAACTTTATTGACAACTTCAATCGTTTCTGGAGTCAAAGACATCTGGTAATATCAGAATCAAGAAGACACAAAGGAGAACTCAATTCTGTGTTTTAGCACTGTCTGAGACGTGGCTCTGTGTGTGCACTTTGGGTTTTTGTGCACAGTAATGTAGTGATTGGTACTCACACCACCGCTGATGTTGTGATTTTTGGATCACTTGTCACTTAAAGTGTGGTTATGAGAACATTAGGTGATCACTTCCCCTCCTCTTTGTTCAGGGCAGCAGTCAAGTACTTTTAGCTTGGCAGTATGAAAACACTCCCAACAGTGGACTTTTCAATCAGTTACAATTAATGTATACTGGAGGTAGTTGGTCAGCTGATTTATCTACAAGATTGGTGATATTGTTAACTTGTAGAGCCTCTTACTGTATTATCAACAAAAGGAAGGCACAAGTGTAATAAAATAAAATGTACTTACAAAAGATGAACAAAAATCCACATGCTAAACAGAACACAACAACACATGGACAGAAGAGTGTACGGTCTGAGCAAACTCGAAACACAACAAGACAGAGCGCATGAGAACAAGCGAATGTTCAATGTGCTCAGGAAGGAAGACGAACACACGGAGCATTATTGTCCGAATCTTGACACAAAACTGACTTTAGTGCCAGGATCCAAACACCACACGCAACCCACAAGAACGCACGGCTCAAGCATGCTTGAAACCACACGCTCACACAAAGACAAGACGATAGTGTCAGAGCTCTGTCACAAAACCAAGAATACACAGACCAAAGTGACAGAACCCTGACAAAAATGTCTTTAATGAGAACATAGTTATAGCCAATTTTTATAGCAATCTCTGGTAGCCTCTGTTAGTTCCTGGAATGTCACATGGTATGCCTGTTCTTCATAATGAGTCATTATTGAGCGCCTTCCAGCAGCAAGTATGAATTTAAAACACAGTATCCAGCTCTTATAGCGATGACAATAATATTGAATAAATATTACTCCTCTGTATAGAAAATTGACATAAACCTATGAGAATCCCTCAATATTTCGCCAAATGTGCATGCTTTTAAGCTGAAATGCCATAGAGGTAACATGAATTTTCAGACGCTTTGCATCACAGAATTACATTATATTTTAAAGTATATTAAAATAGAAAACCATTATTTTAAATTGTAATAATATTTCACAGTATTGCTGTTTTTTTCTGTATTTTTGATATGCAGCATGATGAGCATGAGACTTCTTTTAAAAACATTACAATAGTAATGTGTCCAATCTTTTGACTGGTATTGTAATTTAAATTATAATAGGCCTATACAAAATTTTCTTCACATGATGTGCAATAATACGTGCATGCATGAGATCACAAAAATCATGCATGCACGTCACGTTTTTTGTCAAGAGTGGACATTATATTAACATATTCCTGTTATCAGCATGATCACAGAGTGTTTTTTCACATAGCCTACCTGACTGAAAAGGCTCATTATGCGGGTCTTTGTCTTCTCAGGTGTGATTCAGAGCATTATCATGAGGATTCACACCTCTATGCATAGTGTGTTTCTTGACAAAAAGTGTCTTGCAGAATTTAAATCTCTATATTGTTTTATTATATGAACGAGTAGGCAGGATAAATTTTACATCATTTTGAAGAAAATTTTTTTGTCTAAAGCCTCCAATACCGAGAGGTCTTTTGAACACATGTTTTGTATTTATTTTGTGGCCATATTTCAGTGACTTAAGTTTTTTGTTTTTTCAATAACCACGCATAAACGTTATTCCTTCAAAAATGTACATACATATTCCTCACATATTATGGTAGCCTAGTTTGTGCTGAATACAGTGTAATGATACCTTTTCCATTAATATGTTTATGAACAACTGAAAAAATGTAAAATTTTGAATGTCAAAACTTCTCCAGGGCCCCATATCAGCCTCAGACTCCAGAGGGTTAATCAAATAGATTCTTTATTATTTGCTGATGTGGCAATCGTTAATGATTGCGAGGCACTGTCTGTCCCTGGAGAAAACATCACTGAACCATTCATACTACAATATAGACAGGGGGAAATATCTGCCAGTCACCTATTCATTTACAAATGAACACTGAACAGAGTGAATGATTAAATGTTAAAGTCAAACCTCAGTATGTTCAGTTGACAGTGTGAACTTCTCAGTCCAGTCGAAAGTATTCTGACCCCAGAATCCTTCAGGAGATTGTTACTCAGATCCATCTCTCTCAGATGAGAGTTTGATGATTGTAGAGCTTTAGACAAACTTTCACAGTGCCGATCAGAGAGATCACAGCCATTAAATCTGCCAAAACAGAATGTTTATGCAGATTATTTTCTTATGTTTAATGTTTCTGCAATAACACATTGTACCTTTTGTAGCGTCTGGACCAATCAGCCACACAATTATTCATTGTATTTAATGAATTACCCATAAACTCACTCTCACTATCAAAGTTCTCTGAACCCATCCCCCTAAAACTGCAACCAGCATCCCAAATGTAGCTAGCACACAGGCCAACCTAGGTGTCCTGTTACAGATATATGGTACTTTTATGATCCGGAAGAATGCTGTAGAGACTAGTGACTCATTCTTCCTGAGAAGGACAAATAAACTCTCTTAATCCTATGTATTCTCTATATAACCACTTGGGAAATGTATAAACACCTATCCAATTTTCCCATCTCATGACTTTCCTTTTATAGGCTTTATTCTATGTATTAATTCTCTCTTTTGAACTATTTTGGTATTCATGTTCCATAGTTGCAAATGTATAGTTAACTGAGATCACATTGGCAGCATGTTTGGTATCTACGGACTCCAACTTTCATTTCCTATTTGGTTATTTATGTTACATGTTACTAACTCTGTGACATGTTAGTATTATAAGAATCTAGAAGGTTATTCTCTCATTCATCCAATCCAGTGTCTTATGCTAATATCTTGCTACAGAACAAAGACTCGTAAAACTTCCCTCTGAAAGGGAAACTCCTTATTGGCTCAGACACCTCAAGAGGGTGTGACATCTTCACCCCTTATATTCACTGATCACAAGATCAAACCCCCTTCTCTTCCTCCTCTTCTTCTCTTTTACTGACAAATGCTGACGTCAAGATGATGCTTTAAGAAGCTAGAAGCTTCTAAGGAACCCCAAGCTTGTGCCAGGCCTCGGCCTAGACCTTACATTCACCAAAGATCCTCTGAATCCAACTGGTTCTCTTTCATCAGGACAATATCAGCAAAGATTCAACGGAAGCCTCCACAAATTGCATCAGGACAGTTTTAATTCAACTTGGAGAGACATGCAAGTATCAAACTTAGTCTCATTATCGGATACATTGAGTATCCTTACCCCTTTTAAAGAAGGGCCTGTTAAAACTAAACTGATGGTTTGCTCAAGGCTGTTGATCTGCTGAATGTCAAACAATGCTGTAACCTCTTGCTTCCTGTACTCTGCTTTAGCTCTCTCTCTCTCTTGGTAAACTGTATGCATGTATGTGTGTGAATGTTAGAGTAGTTAAGTGTTTAGTCTAGTTAATAAAGTCTTGTTCATGTCACACGTAAGGTTGTCCGTGTTTTGTGCTCATATACTGGAGTCCCTATTCATGTCGATCCTGACTACAGGCTTTTAGTAGTACTGTACAATAAGATTGTTATTTCCCATAACCTGGAAATGAACATTTCTTAGAATTAATAAACAATTAACACTGTGTGTTCATTGGACAACAGGTTAATTGATTGTAATATTAATTTTATTACATTAAGTTAATTTTATTAACTGATTCAAATATTAATAATTAATTATAACTAGTTATGATTAATTATTCATATTTATTTTGAGCTAATTTGCTACACTTTCATAATCAGGACAGCAATATATTTCACATAGAATTTTGACATCCAATTGTTAAGTCATGTAGAATAAACAGCAGTGAGTGAAATTACTCACAAGGCTTTTCTGCAGTGTCCCACAGCAGAAACGAGTCTTGTGTAGTTTGAAGATGACGTGAACATCTTTGGGTTGAACTCATCTAGCACCTTCTCTGACATCAGCAGCACATAGGTCAGCACTGTGCACATTGAAGATGAGAGTTCTCTTCCTGGATGTGCATCTGAACTGAGGTATCTCTGGATTTCCTCATATAATGAATGGTCCTTGAGCTCAAGTAAGCAGTAAAATAGGTTGACTGAAGCTTCATCTGAGATAAAGTGCCCATCTTGTACTCTTTTAATATATTCACTTGTTTTTGTGATGCTCTCTGTGGTGTCTTCAGTGTGTGTGATCAGGCCTTGGAGCAAGTTTTGACTGGATTTCAGTGAAATTCCCATCAGAAACCGCAGGAACAGGTCCAGATGTCCTCTCTGACTCTTCATAGCTTTATCAACAGCCTTCTGCAGTAGCTCCTGCAATGTAATATGTTCTTTGGGCTTATCAAAGAAAAACTGAAGCTCCTGCATGTTCTTGTTCAGGTAACAGAGGAAAACATGCACTGCAGCAAGGAACTCTTGAACACTCAGATGCACAAAGCAGAAGACCTTAGTTTCATGAAGTCCATCTTCCAACATAAAGATCTCAGCGAGCATTCCTGTGAACTCAGTGACTACATCCACATCAATACCACATTCTTCCAGATCTTTCTCATAGAACACAATGCTTTCTCTCTTCAGCTGTTCAAACGCTAGCTTTGCTAACTTCAGAATCATTTCTCTATTTGAATGTAAGAGCTTTGTACGTCGTCTTTCTTCTTGTTCATCGTACTTCTGGTTCTTCATGTTCATCTGTATCAGCAGGAAGTGAATGTACATTTCAGTGAGTGTTGTGCTGATGTTCTCTGCATTGTTCTTGATGAGAATATTTTGGAGTACTTTGGCCGTGATCCAGCAGAACACAGGAATGTGGCACATGATGTACAGACTACGAGATGTCTTAATGTGTGAGATGATTCTGGAGGCCTGAGTCTCATCTTTTATTCTCTTTCTGAAGTACTCCTCCTTCTGTTCATCGCTGAATCCTCGCACCTCTGTGAACAAACCTACATACTGAGGATGAATCTGATTGGCTGCTGCTGGTCGTGAGGTCACCCAGACAAGAGCTGAGGGAAACAGTGTTCCCTTAACCAGATTTGTAAACAGCACATCTACAGATGATCTTTCCTCAAAACTCGCCAGAATTCCACTTTTAAAGTTAATAGGAAGTCGACTCTCATCAAGTCCATCAAATATAAACAGATTACGTTTAGCATATAACTTTGATTTGTCCAATTCCTTAAGTTCCGGATAAAAAACCTGTAGAAACTCATTGAGATTGACCTCTCTGTTTTTCAGCATGTTAATCTCTCGAAATGGAAGCAGGAACACACAGTGTATGTCTTGATTGTCTTTTCCTTCTGCCCAGTCCAGGATGAACTTGTACACAGAAACAGTTTTTCCAATGCCAGCGATGCCCTTGGTCAGCACAATGTTCTTCTCACTGTTTTCCCTCAATAAACGAAACATATCATTGCATTTTATTGGTTTGCCCTGTGTTTTTTTGTTCTTGAAAGCATCATCAATCTTCAGAATCTCATGTTCCTGATTGACGTCTTCAATATCTCCCTCTGTGATGAAGAGTTCTGTGTAAATATCCTTGAGATGTGCTTTATTTTCTTTCTTGCCCTCAAAAATATGTTCTGCTTTCTTCTTCATGTTGGTTTTGTGATTTTCCAAGAATTTTTGCAGCCTTAAAATTTCTGTAATTAAAAAAAAAAAAAATCAACATAAATAAGGAAATAGCATTAAAAAAATAAATAACAAGTAACATGTTCAGACATGTAGTCTGAACAGCACAGCGATCTGCCGACTTTTGAAATCCTGTAGTGTAAACTTGGCATAAAAGGCCATTTAAAACTAAAAGGGAAAACTTTATGCACTTTGGCTGTCAATTTACACGACAACAGTGTTTTAGGGGTGCATGGTTTTGAAAGTGATATTGTTATCGTCTCCACGTAAACTACAAAAACATGAATTTGTGAAACGGTGACGTCACATGCATGCATATTACGTGTTCAGTCTATAGGCACATGTAGTACATTGTTGTGTAAATGTACCTAAGTCTTTGTGTTGTAAATCTGTTTTAGATTTTTTTCTTTCTGTTTTTGTTCTTTTTTCTTCAGTAGACTCACTAATGGCCAATCATCACCATATATATGCTGCATTTTCTTTTCCTGCTGTGTGAGTTATTTTGTTGTTTAGTTTTGATCATTTATCGATTGTGGCATTTATTTTTGGGGGGATTCAGTATCAAGTATCTATTAATTCCTATGTAGAATCACATCAGATATGAAATAAAATCTGTAACTGCAAAGTTAATTTGGTTATTGTCATGTATCCCCTGTGTGTTTGTGGACTCTTTTGTTATTTCCTGTCTTGTTCTATACTTTGTAGTTTTTCATGTTGATTAGTTTCTCCAGGTGTTTCCAATTTACGACGCTCCCCTTTTTATCTTAAGATAAGTCTTCCCTGTGTGTATATATAGTGCTTGTGTTTCACTTTTGTTTTGTTAGTCACTGTAGGTGTTATATGTGGTGTTTCCTCAGGTGTCATTGTTCCTAGTGTTTCTCCATGTTTTATATAGGTAATCCTGCATTTAGATCTGCTTCATTGCCTGCTCTTTTACACCTTCGTAACAGTTATATTGGGTGTTTTCATATTTTTTTATTAGGATTTCCTTACCATGAGAAATTGGAGTAGTGTAGTATCTCAGGCATTACTATATATTGATTTACCTTGTTTTTCTGTGTGTTTCTCTGCTGTCTCTGAGCATGTGTGTTGATCTGTGAGGAGAAAGAAAAGATGCATATAGAATGCAAGGAATAAACAGAAGATAAATATTAAGTAAGATATTATTCCATAGCATTAAAATGGTGCTAAATCATGTGTGCCCCATTAAAATCACACTATTAGTAGTGGTCTTGTCATAGTAATGAAAATGTACCATTTCCTGCAGCATTTGAGCCATAAATGATTACTTGTCCTGTCATGGTGTTTCCAGTCAATACAGGAGCATTTACACTTGCACCTGTTTCAGCTTTCACATCAACACTGACTCCAGTCTGAGCACTGCTGCTCATCAGGACTGGAGCTTTGTGAACTGAAAGAGATATTCATTTATTATTTTAACACACATTTAAATGCATCGCAACTTATCATGGGTCAGTATACACACTTTAAAGAACACCATATAATAATAATATTAAAGGATTAATCCACTTTTAAATAAAACTTTTTCTGATAATTTACTCACCCCCATGCCATCCAAGATGTTCATGTCTTTCTTTTGTCAGTCGAAAAGAAATTAAGGTTTTTGATGAAAACATCCCAGGACTTTTCTCCTCATAGTGGACTTCAATGGCCTCCAGATGGTTGAAGGTCAAAATTACAGTTTCAGTGCAGCTTCAAAGGGCTTTAAATGATACCAGACGAGGAATAAGGGTCTTAACTAGCGAAACGATCGGTCATTTTCGAAAAAAATATAACTGTATATGCTTTATAAACACAAAATATCGCCTTGAACGTACTTCCGCTTTCCGCATTCTTCAAAACGCTTATGCTGTATGTCCTATGCCTTTCTACATACGAAAAAAAACGAAACTGGTGCCGCGTTTGTTCCGTAAGTAGAATACGAAAGGCGTAGGACATACAGCGTAAGTGTTTTGAAGAAAGCTGTAATTTTGACCTTCAATTGTTTGGAGGCCATTGAAGTCCACTATAAGGAGAATAATCCTGGAATGTTTTCATCAAAAACCTTAATTTCTTTTCGACTGACGAAAGAAAGACATCAACTTCTTGGATGACGGGGGTGAGTAAATTATCAGGAAAAGTTTATTTAAAAGTGGACTAATCCTTTAAAAAACACCAGCAAATTTTTATTCTTCTGCTTCTGCTAGTAATGAGTTCAATGAACCCATTAACTGGATTCCACAAGACTAGCTGCCATCTTTGATTTAAGCAACAAGTGTGGCTTTATCTTTGAACAAAACTTACAGGATTAGTTCACTTTCAAATGAAAATTTCCTGATAATTTACTCACCCCCATGTCATCCAAAATGTTCATGTCTTTCTTTCTTCAGTCGAAAATAAATTAAGGTTTTTGATGAAAACGTTCCAGGATTTTTCTCCATATAATGGACTTCAATGGAGCCCAAACAGTTGATGGTCAAAATTACAGTTTACAGTGATCCCAGGCGAGAAATAAGGGTCTTATCTAGAGAAACCATCGCTCATTTTCTATATATATATATTTTTTTTAATTTTATACATTATAACCAAAAATGCTCATCTTGAACTAGCTCTCTTCTTCCTCTTCTTCTTCTTCTCTATTTGAATTCCAGCAGTGTAGACACTGCTAAGTGTATTACTGCCCTCCACAGGTCAAAGTTTGAACTAATTGTTATATACTTGCACTAGCATATTGTATATGACAATTTAGTTAAAACTTTGACCTGTGGAGGGCAGTAATACACTTAGCAGTGTCTACACTGCCGGAATTCTAATCCACATTTATTGTTAAAACTTACATAATTTTATTTTATTTATTTTTTTTAGAAAATGAGCGATGGTTTCTCTTGATAAGACCATCATTCCTTTTCTGGGATTGTGTAGAAATGTTTTGAAGCTGCACTGAAACTGTAATTTTGACCTTCAACCGTTTGGGCTCCATTGAAGTCCACTATATGGAGAAAAATCCTGGAATGTTTCAAAAATTGAAAGGGTCAAATTTAAGGTCAAAAACCTTAATTTCTTTTCAACTGAAGAAAGAAAGACATCAACATCTTGGATGACATGGGGGTGAGTAAATTATCAGGAAATTTTTATTTGAAAGTGAACTAATCCTTTAAGTGATACTTGCTTTAAAAAAAAAAAGTCCAATTCCAACTAAATGCAGACCATACCAGATGCAAGTTTTAAAAAATAAACAAGTTACAGATAAATGTTAAGTGCTTCGTAGCAATGTGTGTCCCTAACAGCTGTAGAATCTGTAAAATGCTTTTGTGTGTTCATTTTCAATTATTGCAAAACAAACTAAACCTGTAGATGGTGACAGTCATTCCAGGATTGATAATTCAAAGGGTGTGTTAAAATCTTGCATGTTCTCATTTGTCATGTCATGTTGAATTCATCCAGTAACTGACACTTGAGCTGTTGTTACCTTTGGTTTCATTCTCTAACTCTTCTGCTAGATGGTTTTGTCTCATTTTTCTCAAGATGCTCAGTGTGATCTTCACAGCTCTTTCTGGTCCACAACATGCCATCATCAGATCCACTGTGTCAATGGCATCGGCACTCTCTAGATCGGCAGCTGAAACATGAGCATCTTGCTTTAAGTGCCATTTAAACCTCTTCAGTTTTTCACTGTCTAAAGCATCCAGTGTGTCCAGAAGGTGCTCTGACGTCATCTTCTATCACTGGCTCGCTTCTGCTGGACAAGAAGAAAAAGTCCTTCACCACACTAGTACTACAACACTGAAAACAGCAGGTCAACAAACATGATAATGACCCTAAGCCAGAAAAAGATCAATCTAAATCAAGCAGTTAAAAGCCTATAGCATTGACCTCCAACCTGTGCAAACTTATAAAGTGAATTGTAAAGTCAATGTTTGGTGTATTTTATTGAGAAAAGGGGGGGCAAAGTACTATGGATTATATGGAAGTTAGTCTGGAGGTGGCGATAAGAAAGGCTCATGACAATAATAAGGTAGAAGCTGGAGTGTTGTAGTAGATGTAGTAGTAGAGTTGTATATTTCATTAATAATTTGTCTTCTTTCTGTTTCTTTTGAAAGATGAGCAGTAACCATTACCTGTACTAGTTACATTGTCGTCACATCAACAACATCATTGACCTCTAGTGGACAAATTATTATCTAAATCTGTGTCTGTGTGATTCTGCAGCTGCATTGGACTTCAAGGGTTAGTTCACTCAAAAATGAAAATCCTCCATTCACAGCTGCACAACAACCACTTTTAAGCCCCAGAAAAGTTGTAAAGACATCATTAACGTAATACATGTGACTCCAGTGGTTTAACCCTCAGGGGATGTTCGGGTCATTTTGAGGATTTTCCCGTACCCGAAAATGCTAGTTAATGTGATCACATTGGACTAAAATTTACTAACTTTACTCACTCAGAGTCTAACAACTTCCCAATTTTTGTAACACTTGTGGTGTTCCCAGTAAAAAATGACCGCCATACAAAAAAAATTGCTTATAAATCTGTCATTATGCTACATTATCACTAAATATTGAACTCAATCTTTTTGTCAACTTATTTTCTTTCAACTGGGACAGGTTTTATATTTCTTCTTGGAGCTGATTGATCAGAGGCCTTATTCATCTGCTTATGTACCTCAGCTTATGAGTGAAAAAGCATTATTAGTGACTATTTTACACACTATTTTATTTATTTAAAAATGGCATGAAGTCACAATTGTGATGTTCCCTGTCAAAAATGACCAGCTTACAAATAATATCTTATAAATCACTTGTTATGCTATTTTATTACCAAATATTATTTTCAATCTTTTTGGTCAACTTATTTTCTTTAAATGAGGACAGGTTTTGTATTTATTTCATCATAGGCCTCATTGATCTGAACTTTTATTGGTCAAAAATGACTTAAATAGTTTTAAATGAAAATAGTGTAGTTATTTTTCTGCAGGCCAGTCATTTTTGACTGGGAACACCACAAGTGTGCCATTTTGTAATAAATAAAAACAGAATAAAATCCTTTCAAAACAAATTTCCTGTTTAAACATTAAAGCACACTAGTGTGATACACAGTGCATTTTTTTTTCTTCATATTTTATGTAAAATTGACAAAATTATCCACAAATAACACTTTTTTTTTTTTTTTACTTAAAAACTGAGGTACATAAGCTCAGATAAATAAGGCCTGCGATTGATCAGTTCCAAATAGGGCACCACCCGTCCCGCTTTGCATTGTACCACACTGCATTTTCACCCTTTGTCCCGCACGTCGCATATTGAGAAAATGTTGTATGTGTTCCCTGTCAGAAAACAAATGGGTAATTCGGTAAATTAAAATTTTACAGGGCAACATAATGGCAACAAAAAAGAGAAAATGTTCTTTTAGTAAAGACTGGGCTAGAACATATTCCTGGGTGAGGCTGATAGAATGGGATCCTTTTTATATATATAAAGACGGTCAATTAACTAATTTCATGTTTCATATTTTATTTGTTGGATTTTAGTTGGACTTGGTCAGAACTGTGTAAATAATAGTTATCTGCATGATGACATGTAAAATAAAGACATGTTATGTTACATTGTGATGTAATGGTGTTTTCTGAAAGGGACTAAAGTACATTAAAGTATTTTTTATCAGCTGAAAGGCAGAATAGAAGTGTTTTATTAAGTTAGACATATAAGAGATTCAGGTTATGTGTGTTGGTAACATGTCCCACATTGTCCCACACAAACTTAGTAATCGTCCCACATTTGGTTTGGTCACATTTGGTTACCCTAGTTCCAGAAATAAATATAAAACCTGTCCTATTTAAACCAATATTTGGTGATAAAGTAGCATAACAATAGCCTGGATGCCAGCCGAACTTAGCCCCGCCCACAACATTTTGAGGTCGGGGAGTTCGGTCTGGACTCGATCCGTAGAGGAGTAATAATGCCCGAACAGAAACTGTTCGGACCAATCACATTGTCAGGGCGATGATTGACAGATTATCACCAGAAACGTAATCAGCTACGTCATCAAAGAGCGCTTGGGGAGTTTGATTGACAAGCGATCTAACCAATCAGAACGCCGCATCCGCCATTTTGTCCGACAAAGCAGTCAGGAGTTAGAAGATTAACCTCGGTGGAGTTAAACTTGAAAAATTGTGCATATTGACGTCTTTCCGCGTTTGAAACAACATTCATTCTCATGTTCATTCATGTTTATTTGATGCTATAAATGGACTAGTAGGAAGAGATGATCGGTTCACGAGCCTCTTGAGCTGAGGCGCTACAGCAATCTGTCACGATCATGGTCACAACCAAGCGGCAACCTCCCCCTGTTTCTCGTGAAGCCAATACGGAAGTGAATTAAACTGCAATTGATCGACTGGCCGCTAGGGACAGGCTGCAGAAGTGAGCAGAATCTCATTGACCATCATGTTAAATTAGCCAAGTTTACAGCAGAAAAAAACATGTTTACAGTCTGGTTCATATTGTGGTTTTGGTCTATACTGCGAATTTTGCCCCTCATGACAACTCTGAGGGGGTGAATTTTTTTATAGCTCATCCGTTTAAATTATATTAAGCCTTAAAGTTCTGCATAATTAAGGGCGTGGTCACTTGAGTGACAGGTATGCCGCTGCTGTCTGTGAGCCGCCATGTTACCTCAGCAGCTCATTTCAGCCGCTGAATTTGGCATCTCAGTCGTATTTGTGCTTTTTTCTGTATTATTTTATACAATATATGGCTTGCTGCATACTCGAGACAGATGTCAGTCTGTGTACATGTGCTCGCATGCGGAACACACGTTGTTGGATCGTCGTGGCATTGGCTAAAAGTTTTGTTCCTGAGATTTACTACAATGACAATACCAGGAGGATATATAACTCCGACAGCACTGCTTGGATATAACTAAAACTGCTGCACTATTTTGAAAAATTATACTTTGGATACGTGCTCATTAGTTTGAGAGAACATTTGAGAGATATACATCTGGTACATATTTTACCCAAGTGCCACGGATTGGATTCATCTCGCAATCTCTGTTTCATTATAAAGGTATGAAATCCCATTTGATTTGTGTTATTTGCACACCCCACACAAATTAATTAGCCTACTGGTGTTGGAGCATCTATAACGTTATCGTAAAAAAAATCACTGTAGATTGACAGTAATCCTTTAGTACTTTCTAATGATATTGCTATCTTTATTAATATTTTAGATAGTATCTAAGATAGATAGCTAGGGCGGGCGTGGTTTCAGCAATAAGTCGCATGGGCTCCAACTTCGTCCCGCCTTTGCCCATTTTCAGTTATCCGTGAGTGACGTGCGGTCACGTGCAGCTAAGATGGCCGCGGCCTCATTTACGCGTCAAAACTGCTATTCAGAACTCTATGGGTGACGTCACGGACACTACGTCCATATTTTTTTACAGTCTATGGTCACAACACATTAAAGAGCCACAAAACGGTTTTTATTGTTTGAATTTTTTTAATAACTACACAGTTTGAAAGCTGGGACTTTGTTTAATATCATAAGTAACCTGCTCTGTCTCGTCTGTCGATGTGTTGTCAGTTTCCTCTTTGCTCCGCGATGTATTTTCCACTCTGTGTGGCGTGACAGCGCCACGGCTTGTCGGACAAAGCAACAGTAACTAAGGGGGGCGAGTCTTTGCGAAAGGTCAATTAGTTTACAACAATGATGGCTGTTGAAGAACTGAGATGTGTAGATTTCGCCATCGCGTCCGTTATAGAAGATATCGACAGCGCATTAATTTTAAAAAAGAAACAGAGGACCGCGATCAAGGCATTTGTCGATGGGAAAGATGTCTTTGCCGTCCTTCCTATGGGATTCGGCAAAAGTTTGATTTATCAGCTGGCCCCGATGGTCGCTAAGAAGAGTTCTGTTGACAACTATGCGTCGCTCAACATACGTCACTTACTCTGTAGCTCTGATTGGTTGTAGGTCTATCCAATTGAGGTCTTTCCTGGATCGGTTGAAATACGCCCCCATAATCAAAGCCCAATGGAGCAGTATCAGACTCATATTCGAACTAGAATTGAGTATGACCACGTCAGGCTAGCATAACAAGGGATTTATAAGAATTTTTTTGCATTTTACAAGTGTGATTTCAACACAGCACAACGGTCAACCTCAATTTTATGAAGTAACGGAAGTGCTTTGTTTGCACAAAAAAAACATAATTTACCACTATATATAAACAAATGATTATATTATTTTATTAAATATTATTAACTCTTTCCCTACCACTGACAGAATTTTCCATCATTTATGAGACAACGCTTCTCTGCCATTGATGGAAATTCCCAGTTTCCGTGTTTTCTCTGTTGTAATGTAATGGCATTACGTAATGTGATGGAATTTAATTAATCATAACTAATATTTCTTTTTCCTTGCAGGAATAACATTTATATGCTTTTGAAACCTAAATGTCCTCAAACGTTGGGCCTAAATAAGTGTGTGTCTGAATCATGTCCAAATATAAGAAAAGGGGAAATGAAACTTAGGGACAGCTAGACAACCATCTAAATATAATAGCCACATGATATTGAGTAACCAACGAACTAATAAACACATGATTTGGGCAGATCTTGCTTTGCTCTAGTAACAGAAGGGTTTGATATATGAAGAACCAATCATATTGTAGAACGTTTTACCATGCTCCTATCCTATATAAACTGTTGAATTACTTTTTCTGGTGGGATTCTCTGTGATTGATACGAGGTCCTCCAGCCGTGATTAAAGCATATTCAAAGGCATAGTCTGGAGTCTGTCTGGTTATTGCTGCGCAGCAAGTTAGGAAACACTAGAGACCTTATTCCCAAGTGATAGGGTTCAAAAAGAGTCAAGATGTTGACCAACTCTGCCGCTAGAGTATAAATTATTTAAGCGTCTATTAGGAGATGTTAGGGGCGTCGATCAGGAGACGTAGGGGAAAATCTACCACATGTGCATGTTAAGAAATACTGTTTGAGAAATCAAAGATTCACTAATAAACAATTGCACAATCAAATGAGAAACACAGTGATTTCACACAATGTGACAACAATATCAAAATGTGCAGCCTTCTGTGATTCACTTCCAAAGACACATCCGATCATGTTTGATCACGACATAATCATCAAAAAAGCACGGCATTAAAGTCTCAGAATCTCAAAGTGACCAATGACACATCATAAATCGACACTATTCCATAAAAAAACAACTAAAGAAAGATGAAACACTCACCTCAAATAATATTTGTAGATCGTTCTATTTCCTCATCTGAAACTGTTGACTTTACCGGCAGCTCTGGTAAGAGAGAAACTTTTGTAAAAACCACTTCCTATAGTCAGAAGTCAACACACACACACACAAACACACACACACACACACACACACACACACTTATAATAATATTTTTACTATTACATTGTAAAAGAGACGAGTGTCTCAAAAGACAACTCTTTTCTTTCTAAAAACAATTAAATATATGAGTAGGACTGTAATACAATGCTTTAATATATGTCATACATCTGACAGTCTTTACAGCCAATAGATTAACTGTTCCTCTTTCTAAACAACCTTGCCCTCTATGTAGTTGTGTGACTGTTGAATTATCAGAGTGAAAGCTTGGACAAAGTGAATAAACATACATTAGTTTTGTCAAATCAGGAAGTAAAACCATTGCCTTTCCCTATCCCTTTAAAGCTGGGTAATTTCTGTCACTAGATAGATATGTAAATAGGTAGGTATGTACTTACCTCTGTTTCTGTTCCTGGAACAAACAGTGACTGACATATTTCTGGGTGTTTAGTCAGATCACCAAGGCCATAAAGCTCCAAACCCTTTCCTATCTCCTGCAGCACAGGGATAAGCTTCAGGGTTGCCCTGGAGAAAAATAAATCAGTTTAATTCTGAGAAAACTCACTCAAATTGATGTTCATTAATCATTTCAACATAGCGAGTTATTTCATCCTTCTCCACGCTGAGAATACCAAGATACTCACGGCTCAGGATGTCTTCAGTGAGGTCTGAACTTTCTGTGGCCGAGTCCACCTGAAATTATAAAGAATGGTGCATTAGTCAAAGGCCTTTGTCTCTATCATTATCACCTAAATAAAATTACATGAGCTATAAGGTGTCAATATTGTCCATCTCCCAGATCATTTTATTCCGTTGTTCATAGGAACTTGTAGCACTAACGCGTCAGGAAATTTGGAACTGGACCATCTTATGCCTAACTGACAGTCATTATTTCTCCTACTGTCCTAAAGATAAACTTTAGAGCTTTCCACATTTCAAACATACTTAATACTAATGACACATATCCATATCCATGAAGTGGCCCAGTTATATAATGAGGATGAGGATGCAATGATGCATTAAGTCACTGATTGTGATTGGTAATTGAAGGATCTTTGCTGTGGTTGGTCATGATTTGATTTGATATTTTATTGACAAATCCAACATCATTAAATGATGATAAATAATCATAATCAGAAAAATTATCTATTTTCCATAAGATTATTTATTGTATCCCAGTTAATTTAGCTTGTTTTAATCAAAAACTCACTATATTTTCAGAAATAAGACATAATAGCTTGTCATTTTATTCATCTGTAAAGCTGCTTTGACAATCTGCGTTGTAAAAAGTGCTATATAAATAAAGGTGTGACTTGACTTGACAAGTTTATGCCACATATTACAAGTTTTGAATTTGGTTATGTGCACTAAAAATTAAGTATTTACTTAAAGCTGCAGTCCGCGATTTTTCCTCTTTGTCGCCATCTCTTGTTTGAAACCTGCGATTGCAGTCATATGCAGAACAGTTATCTGTACGTGCGTTGTGCCTCGGCACAGCTCGTCAGCGCGGATGAATCTAATGTTTGCTGTCAGTCACCGCACCGGTGTGGATACTGAACTTCAGAATCACAGATTCTACGTCTTGAAAGTATGACCGATATAAGAATTTTCACTGGAAAATATCATCTGAACAAGTAAGTAACATTTCTGCCACTTTTGTTCTGACCAACTGAGGAAAAAAGCATTAGTCCTACAATAAATCGTGCTGCCAATGATGATTGAATCTAACGATCGCTTAGCTCGGATCATGCCAAACCGTGCAAATTATTATTACTGTTATATTGTTCTCAAATTGTTATTGTTAGCAACATCAGCATTGTGTGACTGTGTGTATTTAGTGTATATTAGCGTTACCTGTAGATCTCAATTTCTGTATCCACTCCACAGTCCAAGTCTTTTGCTTTTTGGCTACGGGTGAATCTCCAGTTGTCTCTGATGATTGTCATTTGGATCTTTCTGGATTACAATCCGCCATCAAAATGATAAGTTTAATTATTTCAGCTGCTGTGAGAAAAGGCTATAAATGATCCACTACCAGCTGCATCCTCACGTGATAAAACCAAACCGACTAACCTCTCGACGGGACTCCTTCCTTTCTGTTTACTGACGTGATGTAATGACACACATACGAACTGCTGCATGCTCAAATTTCCTGTGGAAATCCGCCGTGTCGTTCTTATTATAAAACATTATTACAAGCTTACCGTTGTGAATCAAGACAAGATAATGAGATAGTTTTGAACACTGGCTGGTTATGTACTTGTTCAAAAGTTGATTTTGGATAATTTTTAACCAAAAAAATTTACAGACTGCAGCTTTAATATGAAGACACAATTTAATTAAAATTATTAAAAATATTGTATTATCGGCATGTTTTGTAAAGATTCAAATATCAATTTATCAATATCAGCTGTGTAGGGAATTTTACAGTTAAAGACTCGAAGACCAGATATGATGAATGAATACCTGGAGTCAGAGTTTAAAAAAATAATAAATTGAAGAAAATTTTATTGAAGAATAGTTTGCAGTTTCATCAGCAGAAGCCAGCTTCAGGTCTCACAAGGAGTTTGTAGGCCGCTCTGCGTACATTCACATTTCCACAATAATTATACTCTAACAGAGTCCACTGAATACGTCATTACTTCAGGTTGAATGATTCTGATTGGCTAAGAAAAATAGACAAAATTAGTAATCCTCCACACATGGACAGATAGTCAGAAACATATCTCCATCCATCACGATGCTGACAATCGGACCCTGAACTTAGGCACAGGATGTCCTGTTAAGTCATGAAAAGGCATCTGCAGGCTTCAAGAAGAGTGCCAATTATCTATTGATACCAATACAGGACCTACACATACACATGATTCACAACTTCTCCAAGGGTGAAGTTGGTTAAACTTCTACAAAACATACAGATAAGTTGAACTTTTCTCTCAGTGAGAGGTACAGACAATATACATCATTATTCTCTAGTGTTTGAAGATGAAAAGGAAAATAAATGGTTTAACATACATTGAATAATTCATCCAAATATTAGGACAAATGTTGATTAATAACTTGATTATAAATCGCTCAAAAGATATATATTGAAGCGGCAGTGGATTCCAGAATCCAAACCTTCAGCTGCTTTGATTTTTCCAAACAGTTGATTGAATAAAGCATGACAATCAGTTTGATGTTTAACAAGAAACATGCAGTATTTCTCTGATTAGTAGCTAACCGCGTAGCAAAAGAAAAGTTAAAATGAACAGACCATTAAAAAAGACAACTTGCTCTCCACTGTTGTTTGCCACTGCACAGTTCAGGAAACTTCTTGTTTTATAGCTTTCCAAAATGAACACAGTTTCACACCAGAGATCTTTCTGCTCTGCTTTATGCTTCACATCAATGACTTTAAATGTCTCATATGGAGGAATCAGCACCTCTTTTTCATGAGGAACACTTGAATATTTTGTCACATTAGCACCTGAACAAGTTCTGATTTCAAAACAAGATGTATTTCCAAAAACGTCTGTTAATTTACGTTCAAGGGAGGATGAAGCAAATTGGCCAAAACGAACTTCTTTGGCCTTAACATCAAATCGAACATCAGTAGCACGGTAAGTGTTAAAGCAGTTAGTTTGGGTTTTCTTCAAAATCTGTATCGCTTCTGTTAACCAGAAGTGAAGTGAATAGTGAGTATATGTCTCATTTTTATATTTTTGTTTGCCAATACGAGTAGCTCTGTTGAAATCCCCATGTACCCCATCACCTGTGTATGCATAAATGGCAACTGAATGATTCTTTGACAAATGATCTTCTGGTGCTGTGTGATTCTGTTCAGCTCTTTTCCAAGCTTCTGCAAATTTTGGAGAGTTAGACAATTCCCTCTTCAGAAATTCTGTCTGCACTCGATGTTCCATTTTCTTTGTACACCAGTAAAATTTGTCGTCAACTGAATTCTCTGCCATATCCAATGGATATATCGGTCTTTCATCAGCAGCAGTTCTGTTATCCTGCAGCGACAGGAATCATATCAATCAATCATCAATATTCGTGTCTTTTAATATTCATACCAGAACTCACCTGTGCTAGAACAGCTGAAATGAGGAGAAGAGCTTCAGCGATCAGCAGCATCTTGATTCAGTCGAATCCCTCAGACGATCTAGTAGATCTAGAAAAGCAGTTGTGAAGCACAGACATCAACACAATCAGGTTTCACACATACAAAATCCATGACTCCTGTGATGCTCACTGATATATGCACTGTAAAAATCCACCGCTAAAACTTAAAGCTAAAAACTTAAGTGAAGTAAATATTTTAAATTATAATCAGTTTGGCTGCACAACACATTTCAACTTTTATATATATTCAAATTTTATATATATATATATATATATATATATATATATATATATATATATATATATATATATATATATATATATATATATATATAAAATTAAGTTAAATAGTTAAAGTATATATAAGTTGCCATGACTTATTGATCATATACATTTTTACTTCACCCCAACCTTACCTCAGAATATTGTTGTCTCTTTCTTTTTGTTATTTCTCAGGAGCTCAAGAGCAGATCAGCCATAAAGCTCTTCAAACCATACCTGGGTAGGCTGGCTTTTAATATGTGTGTATGGCAAGCCGTTTTGACTTTTATTCATTCTCAGGATATGAATTCTTGATATCAACAATTCAGTTTTCACTAGTTAAAATGCTAATTCTTGATATCAACAATTACATTTCCACTAGTAACAATGACAATTTTTGATATCAGGAATTACATTTCCACTAGTAACAAAGTTAATTTTTGATATCAACAATTCAATTTTCACTAGTTAAAATGCTAATTTTTGATATCAGGAATTATATTACCACTAGTAAAAACTAGAATTCTTGATATCTGTAATTGTATTTTCACCAGTGAAATGTCACCATAGGCTGCCATTCAAATTCAATTGTTGATATCAAGAATTGATTTCTTACTAGTTGAAATTCCAATTTCACATATCAGAAATACAATTCTTACTAGTAAAAATAATAATTTTTGATATCAATAATTCATTTGTCACTAGTTGAAATGTCAGTTCTTGATATCAAAAATTGAATTGGTACTAGTAAAAATGTCAATTTTTGATATCAATAATTTGATTTTCACTAGTGACAATGTTAGTTTCTGATATCATGAATGTGATTGTTACTAGTAAGAAAGCCATTTTTGATATCTGAAATTATATTGATATCAAAATGAACATTTTTACTAGTAGCAATTCAATTGTTGATATCAAGAACTGACATTTCAACTAGTGACAATTGAATTCTTGATATCAAAAATGTGCATTTTTACTAGTAAGAATTGTATTTCTGATATGTGAAATTGGAATTTCAACTAGTAAGAAATCAGTTCTTGATATCAACAATTGAATTTGAATGGCAGCCTATGGTGACATTTCACTAGTGAAAATACAATTACAGATATCAAGAATTCTAGTTTTTACTAGTGGAAATTCAAATGTTGATATCAAGAAGTAACATTGTTACTAGTGGAAATGTAATTCCTGATATCAAGAATTCATATCCTGAGATGTGAATAAAAGTCAAAACGGCTTGCCATATATGTGTGTGTGTGTGTGTGTGTGTGTGTGTGTGTTTTATGATAAGAAATGACCCTTCATTTCACAAACACGTTGGCAAAATAAAGTTGTTACTTAGCTCCAGCCTTACAGTTTTTTGTTTTTATTTTTATTTTTGACCCCTCCGTGCCAAACGTGCTGCTGGTTTTCTTTCCTTAATTTCACAAGACAATAAATTTGTTCTTATGAAGAGAGTGAAAATGAAAAGAAATGTAAAGAAATGCCCACAGTTAACCCCCTTTCTCAAGTACTTTGAAGTTCATCCAACAAATATTGAAAACTCAATTGAATTTTAGGATGTTTGTTACTTTTTTTTTTTTTTTTTTTTTTACAATACATGTACTTAGAGTGTACTTATCTAAATATATATATATATATATATATATATATATATTGGGTAATATAAGTTAACTGCATGGGTTACGTTTAGGGATAGGCTCTAAACCATATCTGGGCCTAAATAAAATGAAAGTAATATTTAACATGTTTATGAAAATAGTTTCAAGACTTTGACTGGTGCAATAAACAGACAGATAGCCCTTAATATGATACTAGTAAACAGAGTTTCAAACCATATCTAGGCCTAACTATAAATGAAAGTAAGATGAAGGGGTCCAGCACACTTACCTATTGATTAAAATCATTAATCCTGAAGTCCTTGATGAATGGGTTGAATAGGATTAAAGTTAAATTTGACTGAAAATGGAGGACATGTGTAGTTCCCAGCATACTTTGCAAGGGGCTGCATTAGGGATCAAGTGTTATTTTCAGTAAAGGGAAAGATGTTGGTAGTTTAATGTTCAGTAATGCTGGACATTTAGAAGAGTTTCTGTAATTTATTTGAGGAGTGTTGCCTATACTCAGGCTGTGGACACTCGGTGTTTGGTGCTAATCACCAGGCTTTTCTTATTGCTGCATTATACATTGTGTATAATAATAAACAAAAGAAAATTATGTGTTGGTAAATTAATAAAAAAGAAACTGTTTAATGTAATAAAGTTAACATACTAGAGTAAATTAATTTGACCGTAACCAGCTAAACTGATTTATTTTGAATGAACTGAATAAAAGTGTGTGTAAAAACTTTAATTCATTTAAGTAAAGGTAATCAATTCATTTTCACAGCCACAGTTAGTGAGTTTATGAGAATACAGTAAAGTCTGATGGACAGTAAAGGCTGAAGCCCTGATGTGTTTTCATATGGGTCAGACAAAGAGACAGATACAAGTGTGTATTAGGCCTATATATTTATGTTTGCACTTCAGTTTCACTGTACAACCACAGGTCAAATCTGACAGAACAATAATGATTATTATCTGTCATTACTCATTATAAACAGCTTATTGTTATTGTACATTGTAGGAACAATTTTTTTTTCAATTTCAGTTCTGGCTGCATCTATAATTCAGATTTTTAATCCCCGTATCCGCTTACATATATTTATATATAATCTATTTTTAATCTCTATAATAAAAATGTATAATTCAGATTTTGATCTCCATATCCATTTACATATATTATATATATCTTCCAAGGGTTTTTTTCCCTCCTAGGACTTTTTTCCCAGTGTTAGCACGCTGGGTTTTTCTCCTAGGGGTTTTTTTCCACCCCTGGGAGTCAGCCGACATTGGCTTAATGTAGCACCATCTTGTATATGTTACATATTACCACGCTTGTTTGTACAGCTTATTTTTAACCACTTCCCTTTTTTCTGTGCTTCTAATATGTAAAGCTGCTTTGAAACAATTACCAATTGTAAAAGCGCTATATAAATAAATTTGACTTGACTTGACTTGACATTATTTTAGTTTTGAAAGCCATAAAGTATTATGTTTGTTTTATGAGCTTTCCATGTTTTTAAATCTCAACAGTCTAATAAATTATTTCACCATCTATGACAGTTTTACCCTTGATGTCCACACTGCAAAAATACTTTTCTTACTTAGATTTTTTGTCTTGTTTCCAGTCCAAATATCAAAAAAAAAAAATTCTTGAATCTAGAAGCATTTTCTAGACAAGTAAAAGTTTTTGCTTACCCTATTGGCAAGGAAAAACACACTTAATTTTTACTTATTTTTTCTGAAAACAAGAAAAAAAAAACATGACCTGGAATCACTGCTTTTTGCATTAAGAGGCATTAGCAGCAAAGAATATGGTTCCACACTTGAAAATACATTAAAAGAAGTTAAAAACTAAATGGGATATTTAATAAGTACCACTAATTGCTTATAAAAGAGCCAGTAATATAAAAATAGAGTAGTAAAAGCCTGTCTTACAAAACAAACATCATTAAATACTTTTACAGGTCAAACTCTATTTGGTCAGTTCAAATGTGGTAATTGTATTAATTGTCAGTTTACAATTTGTTTTAAATTTAATCATTCTGGAAATATATTATTAGTTTTATGACATGTAAGGCAAACAGATGTGACATTTTATTTATTGTCCATATAATAAAATGTATGTTTGTGATGTTAATAGAAAACACAGGTCACTTCCACACACACAGTCATTTATTCACAGGTTCAGCATGACAAGCAATGGCAGCAGGTAAGGCAGTGCACTTAGTGACAGTTTGAAGCCCGGGATACATTGCCCGATTTTAGCAATCGGAGACAAGGTCAGATACAGGGCTAAACAATACTCTGCCATGAGTGTGTGGTTGAGTGCAGCTTATAAAGTGTCACTGATGGGAAACAGGTGTGAGTGTGTGATTAGTTCCTAGATGGGGAGTTGTGGGAAATGTAGTCCAGAGTGAAGTGTGAATGTGTGTGCCATGAAAAGGTGACAATGGTGAACCGGTGACCTCTGGTGGGGAGTAGCAGGAAACAGCAGGCGCAGGATACATGACAATCACACTGTGCGACATGCATGTCGACTGAACGATCAACACACCTATTGACTTGTAGGCTGCGATGTAAGTTTCTATAGAAGAATAAAACGTCATCAGCATGCGCTAGTGGTAAACTAAAAGACCATGATGAAACACACTTTGGCAGTTGTAGTTTTTATGTGTGCTGAAAAAAAGAAAAGAAGAAGGGAAAAGAGCTCGAGGTAAGCAGATTTAAGTTTTAGCACCATGTTGCGTTGATTTCATGTAATAATATAATAAATACATGTTAACATGTATCAATGTTTTTAGCAAGTACACCTGGGCTTATGTGCTAAAGAATAAGAGTGGACTTGAGGTTACTAAAGGTGTTTAAAGGGTTAGTTCACCCAAAAATGAAAATTCTGTCATTTATTACTCACCCTCATGCCGTTCCACACCTGTAAGACCTTCGTTAATCTTCGGAACACAAATTAAGATATTTTAGTTGAAATCCGATGGCTCCGTGAGGCCTGCATAGGGAGCAATGACATTTCCTCTCTCAAGATCCATTAATGTACTAAAAACATATTTAAATCAGTTCATGTGAGTACAGTGGTTCAATATTAATATTATAAAGCGACGAGAATATTTTTGGTGAGCCAGAAAAAAACAAAATAATGACTTATTTAGTGATGGCCGATTTCAAAACACTACTTCAGGAAGTATCGGAGCGTTATGAATCAGCGTATCGCAGCAGTGATTTGAATTCACTAAATAAGTCGTTATTTTGTTTGTTTTTTGGCGCTCCAAAAATATTCTCGTCGCTTTATAATATTAATATTGAACCACTGTACTCACATGAACTGATTTAAATATGTTTTTAGTACATTAATGGATCTTGAGAGAGGAAATGTCATTGCTCCTATGGAGGCCTCACTGAGCCATCAGATTTCAACTAAAATATCTTAATCTGTGTTCTGAAGATTAACGAAAGTCTTACGGGTGTGGAACGACATGAGGGTGAGTAATTAATGACAGAATTTTCATTTTTGGGTGAACTAACCCTTTAACGCTATTTTCGTAGAGAGGTGCAAACCACAGAAATTGCAGAATTTTTCAACAAACATATCCAAGATGTAATGAAAAAGCATGATATTAATCATTTCGCAACTGCTACTGATTTGAAAGCCAGCGTCGTGGAACATGGACATCAGAGAAAATGAGGCTCTGGTGTTTCAAAATCTGTACGCCGATATTAAGAATGAGAAACCGGTATTTAAATATAATCTTTCTTTGTGTTCAGCAGAAGAAAAAAAGAAAAAATAATCATACAGGTTTGGAAATACATGAGGGTGAGTAAATGATGGCAAAATTTTCATTTTTTGGGTGAACTATATCTTTAAGTCTTTCTAGCTGTTCTTCACTGATTGTTTTATGCTTTTGATGTCTGCTTGCGTTTATGTCATTTTTCACCTGGACTATCCAATACTGCTGTTGAAATTTTCATTCTTACCATAAATATTAAAATGTACTTTTAAAAATTTAAATTGTCTGTCATTTTGTAGTTGTTAGGCCTGTGTGCTACATAAGTACTGTATACTATTGTCCATTATTACTGTTAAATACACAAAGTGAACAATCACCCAATCAGAAAACATCCTCAAGATTCAAGGTTGTTAAGTATAGGCGTTCATTCAAACGTCACATGCATACTGTTACGGAGGGACTGCAACGAGAGGCGTTCGGATCCATATGCCAAGCTTTATTCCAAAACATGATCAAAAATAGATGCGGATGCAAGGGTTGAATGGAGACTAGTTGTTATGGTTTCGTCACACATCTATACACAATGTATATGTGTGTGTGTGTTTCTTGGAAATTAGCCAAGAAAGGTCCCTGCTTTTTAGGCCTTACTGGAGCCCAAGGCAGGCAGGGGCACTGGACCAGATGTTGACCATATTTAGACTTGTTTTTTTCTATATGTACCACATTCCTATATCATGAAAGTATATTCTCATTGGACAATTGTTACACCACCCCCTGAATATGTATAAAAGCCCTGTACTGAAGTAAGTCTGGGAGGAGGTTTTGTGAACGGATTGGCTTCATGTTCATTACTCTTTCCCATAGGCCTATGCATTCAATGAGTGAAAAAGACAAACTGAGAATGAGGCACGAATCGGGACAATAAATGTAAGATTAAATAATCTCGCAGTTGCTTTCTCTTGTATAATAGATATAAGATGAAAAGTTGTGAAAGCTGAAGTTCATGAACTGATTGTAACCAACCTAAAAGGTTAACAAGAAGGCACAAGAGGATGAAGAGAGTGTGTTGCAACTTCAAGTAGATGTGAGCCAGACAAAGACTTCGGTGAAGAGGAGGAAGAGTGCTAGAAGAAGACGACAGCATAGGCAACAGAGGAAGGACATCCGGCTTAGTAAGCAAGAGATACAGAGACTGATACGCCTACAGCAGGAAGATTGGATCATAGACATTGATCAATTGATGAGTAATATGAAGTTTCCTTACCCTACCTGAACAATCCTATGGTTAAAATGGTGTACTATAAATGGCCACACCGACTAACAAGGTATATAGAGGACAAGACGAAAGAGTAATCCAGGGACAAGCGTGTTCGTTCTGTGGCAAACAATATCCAGGAGGGCTAGGCTAAAGAAGAATCCAGGGAAAACAGGGAATAGTCCATGAGAGGTACAAACAGTGTCCAAAGGGCAAGGTGAGAGAGGTAAAGACAGGCAGGAAATCAGAAAACATGACGTGACTAGACTTTGACTAAAACTAGAAACTCACACAAGGACTGGGAGCAGGCTCCGTAAAGTAGATACGCTAAATAATACTTGGCCGTGAGAAAGAGGAAGTCCTTGAGTTATGTAGGGTGTGTGATTTCCCTACAGTGTAATCAGTGCAATGGATGATAGGAAATGTAGTCTGGGGTGACAACAGTTAGTGTGGTGCAAGAGTTCATACAAAACAAAAGACAGAACTGGGATTGTGACACGTTCTTTTGCAACAGACAAATTCATGGGATCACGTTGGAAATGGAGGTATACTATGAAGAAGCCTTATAATGTCCTTCTTTGCCTCCGTTTACCAAGAAGTGTAGTTAATTGGGGGCCTTTGTGGGCTCACTCTGCATTTGTATTATATGATTCTAAACTACTAGACATGATCAAAAACACTCAAGGGGTTGCACTACAAATTGTCAAAAAATTTTGGTTACAAAAGCCTGAAAGATCATGATCATGAAAGATGCCTCCAATGCATGCTTTCTTTGAAATTCAGATCTTTGAAAAGACCATAGACCATATATATATATATATATATATATATATATTTGGACTGGAAACATGACAAAAATAATAATATGCAGTACATCCTCTGTTCATCATCTTGTGTTAATGATTACTTTATGATTCCTGAGGCCTATACCATGACGGTAGTTGAATAAACTCAGGGTTACAGGATCAGTCTCAAGTATTGTTCATTGTGTTAATGAAATCTATGATGAAAAATGTTTATTGATGACCTTTTTTTCCATGACTAAGATGAGACCAAAATAAATCGACACCAACATCATTAAATGATGATAAATAATCATTATCAGAAAAATGATCTATTTTCCATTTGAATTAAGATTATTTATCGCACCCCAGTTAATTTTGCTTGTTTTAAGCAAAATCTCAGTATATTTTCAGAAATAGGACAAAATATCTTGTCATTTTACTCATCTAGTAAATGCATCTTTAAGTATTGTTTTCAGTGATGATTAGTTTGGTCTGTCTCTGTCAACAGTATGTGTGTGACTGTTTGGATCCTACAGTAGGCATAATCTACATAATTTCTTATATTTGGGCACTTTACTTCTAGCAGTCCAAACACAGGTTCAGCTTTAGGGTCGTACACCTGCCCATCTGGTGATGAGCTGAGTCATGGTCCATCAGGATGTATGATGAATCCAGAAGGGTGAAGATTTACCTCTTTCAGAGAGCTTTATTCCTCTACTGGGATGCATCTGAAGGTCCCTCTTCATTTCTGCGGTCTGATTCCATGATGCATAATCCTCTGTGCTGAGGACCGACCTCTTACATGGAAAACCTCATGGAAATGCATTAATATGCATAACAAACCTTAGATATTGAAACGATATGAAAAACAAAATGAGCTGACTGTAGGAAGTCAATGGCTGATTTATTTATGCTCCAATGCTTCATGAAGCAGTGTTTTGAAATCGGCCATCACTATATAAGTCCTTATTTTGTTTTTTTTTTGGTGCACCAAAAATATTCTCGTCGCTTTATAATATTAATATTGAATCACTGTACTCACATGACCTGATTTAAATATGTTTTTAGTACATTAATGGATCTTGAGATAGGAAATGTCATTGCTCCCTATGCAGGCCTCACGGAGCCATCGGATTTCAACAAAAATATCTTAATTTGTGTTCTGAAGATGAACGAAGGACTTACGGGTGTGGAACGACATGAGGGTGAGTAATAAATGACAGAATTTTCATTTTTGGGTGAACTAACCCTTTAATTACTTGTTTGGTTAAATAAAGGTGAAAGGTAACAAACAAAAAAGAGAAACGAATAAGCCATTTTTTTATTTGGCATACTTTATTCCTACAGATTATACTGTATTAAGCAATTAGTTGTTCAAAACAATCTATCCAATTTCAGTAAAAATAAGGTAAACTTAACTAAAGAAAAACAAATTATGAAATAGTATAGTAGTAGAAATGGTATCTAGTCTTGAATAGTTATTGTTTACACATTTGTGACTTAAAAAATCTGTAATGATCTGATCAAGTGATTTTTCCTTTGCTGTCATATTCTCTTTTTAATGACATTAGAGAGACAGGAAATCACTGGGAAACTCATGTGTCCCACTTCAACTGTTTTAATACTCATTAATTTAATTCACTGTATTGTGGAGGAATTTCTGCAGGAAGGTGATGCATTGAAGGGTTGCTGACCACAGATATCTTCAAGAAAAAAGATGTATGATAAGCTCCCTTGATTACAGATTACTTATTTTTTTGATAATATTAAACAGTTAAAGGGTTAGTTCACCAAAAAAAAAAAAAATTCTGTCATCATTTTCTCACCCTCATATTATTCCAAACCTGTATAAATTTCTTGTACTGCTGAACACAAAAGAAAATGAAGAAAGTTTGTATCCAGGCTGCTATGGGCCACCACTGACTTCCATAGTAGGAAAAAAAATACTATGGAAGTCAATGGTGATGCAAAGCTGCCGGGTTACAAACTTTCTTCAAAATATCTTCCTTTGTTTTCAACAGAACAAAGAAATTTATAGAGGTTTGCAACCTGAGGGTGAGTAAATGATGACAGAATTTTCATTTTTGGGTGAACTAACCCTTTAACGCACCCATTACTTTGATTTTCACACATCCAGTTCATATATATTGATGTTAAATTTGAATAATACTTTGTACTTTGAGTAAAATGGTACTCAAAATGAATATTCCACAAAACAATTAAACTGAGGTTATAATCATCTCTTACCTCTGAGTTGTTAAGATTATGGATATTAGTGGGCCTGAAATCACAGGGATGTTGAGTTATAACTTGTGGAACAAACGCCACCTTTGGAAAAATGCACAAGAAGTGTTTTATGCCTTACTGTGAAATGGCATATATTCAATGACACTGGCAGACAGTTTCACTATTACAGGTTTATAGACATCAATTTACTTCAGATAGAGAAGAAAAAAGCAAAAGACAGAAATGTTGTTGTGTGAAACCTAATGCTTTCATTTGGGTTTCTTAAAATAATGTCACAACTGAAAAACCACATGACATTTCTCAGTAGATGGCAATGTTGCTGTTTTTGAAGCAGTTAAACTTGGAGTTTTGCTATTAGTAGAGACGTTGAACACTTAAGAGACGCACAGACTCGGGTAATTCACATACGCTTAATCTCTGTTTATCAATGGCTCAAACCTCCATTACTAGCTCTAAAATTATTTTTGGAATAAAGTATGTGTGAAGAAATAAGTTGTAAGAAAAGTTGCTTTAAGGACAAAAATAAATATCTTTAAATAAAATATTTAAACAATGTTTTTAAGTGGGGAAAAACTGACTCCATTGAATTAGTAGTTGCATGTTTCAGAGTGAAAAGCTGAACTGTGATCACGTACACGTGTGCAGCTTATAATACCACATTTTTAAAGGCTTGGTTCACAGTAAATGCTGCTTCTCACAAACTCCATCTCTGCAAGTGCTGCGAGTTTAACATTTGATAATGCAATGTGTGCTAAGTTTACTTTACATTCAGATCATTTCCAACATTGTGGACAGAAGTTTAAAGTGGAAATGAAGCAGTCAGTCAAGTTTACATTATTTATTAGACTGATTTCCAATAAAAAATATATAACAAACATGATTAATGTAACCATTTCAAAGAAAAAAGAATGTTTTGTTCTAGCTTTCGGAGCAAGGGCGCCGTCATCTTAATACCACAGCGGGTGACGTCACAGGTTTGTTGTGTTGCCTGAAGTAAATAGATGAAGCAGAGGACTGACAGGGTAAGGTAAAGACAGAAACATTTAAAGATGGAAACTGGAAAGCCACATCAGAAGACAAAAGGTCTGATTTTATATGGGCGTTTGCAATTTTTTAGTATGGCTCTTTAATTACTACTTTTCCAATGTACTTTATTAAAAGTAATGTTTTTTGTTTTTACCATAATTTGGATGAATATCCAACATCAAACTGTCAACATCACCATGCAATACATGGTCCAGATCAGCCTCCTGAGAGCAGATGGACTCTGACACGGTGGGTATCGGCAAACACCATCCACACTTACTCCAGGTAGTGTTTCCGACCCGCTCTTCACCCTAAACCAGCAGATTCACGGCTTCTTCCATCCTTAACAGTAGTTCTGTTCGGTCCCCTCGCCGCATCGGCTCAAATGCATAAGCAATGGGACTTATTATGGGCTCAACAATCATTTTAAGTTCGTCTTCCTCCATTTCAAAACAAGATTGTGTTCAAAAAGTAAAGAAATGCTTATATTACTTCACTGTCCAATGGAGCAAACAAACCCTGTGACATCACATGCTGTGATATTACAAGATAGCAGCACCCTTACTCCAAAAGCTAGAACAAAACATACTTTTATCTTTAAAATGGTTACATTAATTGTGTTTGTTTTATTGAAGTGGAAATCAGTTTTACCAAATAATGCAAAGTGACTGGTTCATTTCTACTTTAAAGTTGGAGAATTTTACATGGTAAAAGCTTGAGGATTTGAACATTTGAAAGTGAAGAATTTAAGAAATAAATATTTGTATTGTAACTCTGTATTGTAGTATTTGTTGGTTCTTGTAAAACATGAACCCAAGTGTGAACAAACTTAAAGAAGGCATTTCCATTATAAATGCATATCTGAGGAGTTCAGCTGACAAAAGAAGTTTGGGAACTTGATGCATCACTCACCTGTGGAGTACAACAGGGGGTGACTTTACAGGCAAATGCTGACAGAAAGATGGAGATGATAAACTCAAGGATGGCAAATATCAGTGATATACCACTGATTCCCCAGAAGAGAGTCTGAGAGAGAGCAAAAATAATTAATGACAAATATATATGATAATAATAAATGACAAAATAATTGATAATTAGCACTCACACTGGTACAATGGCTGTTGAGGTTCAAATAGTAATACCACATATTTATACTGGACTGAGTTTACAATTAATGAATAATGCCAATGCTTTCTTACATTGTAAATTATCAGTAATTGTCACATGTCTGTCTGTTTTGCACTTTGTTCTGTTTGTCACATGTCCTCCTTTGTTTAGTTTTCCCGGCTTTAGGTAGTTGTCTTGGTTTCTGATTTGATTAGTGTCCTTGTTTCAGGTGTGTCTTGTTTATTCCCTTATTAGTTCTTGTATAAGTATTCCTGGGTTTTGTTCACTCTTTGTCCTGTCACTGTTGTATGTGTCTACCTGCCTTTTTGAAGTATTATTAAACCTTTGAGTTCTATTTGAAACCTGCTTCTCCCTCCTATGGTCACATACCGTGACAGATGACAGGACCATTTAAAGAAAGATGGATCTAACCGCACTGACAATACAAATGGTCACAGTGCAACCAGATCCAGTAAGGGCAAGGAGGATTGACTTAGCTGGCCGTGATCTGACGGATAACCTTGTTAGGATCCTGATGGAAGGAGGCCTCAGATACACCATTTCCTCGGTTCTGGTGATTGAATCTCCAGAGTCCTATCCTATCATGGCCACCAGTAGAGTATCCTTTCATCCCATCGCCATCCCAGAGCCTCGTCGCAAGATGGCCGCTGCCACACCCTAAACCCTCGGTCAAGATGGCTACCGTCACACCTGAGCCCTCAGCCGTAATAGTCTCCACACTTGTGCCTTCAGGCCTTTTAGTGGAGTATTAGGAGATGTCCTGGAACCCAGAGTTGGTTCCAGCCCCTGACTCCGCTCCAGTCCCCGTGTCAGCTCCAGACTCCTCTCCAGTCCCTGAGTCAGCTCCAGACTCTGCTCCAGTCCCTGCTCCAGCTCCAGACTCTGCTCCATAGACCTGTAGCCAGAGTGGCTGAGCCTGGGCCAGGCCAAGGACTCTTTCTGGCACGAGGCCGCGCCTGTCACATGTCTGTCTGTTTTGCACTTTGTTCTGTTTGTCACATGTCCTCCTTTGTTTAGTTTTCCCAGCTTTAGTAAGTTGTCATGGTTTCTGATTTTGATTAGTGTTTTTATTTCAGGTGTGTTTTGTTTATTACCTTATTAGTTCTTGTATACATATTTCTGGGTTTTGTTCACTCTTTGTCCTGTCCTGTCACTGTTGTATGTGTCTACCTGCCTTTTTGAAGTATTATTAAACCTTTGAGTTCTATTTGAAACCTGCTTCTCCTGCCTTCTTCCTCCTATGGTCACATACCGTGACAGTAATAGTAAGCGATCTATAAACTACTTCTGAGATGTTGGAAAAAAAGACTGGACAGATGAGTTCAGATTATGGCTTGACTTTTGTCAAGTGTTCTGACCACACAGTGATCTTACTGTAATTAATAAATACATGTTAATATAGAAGTTGGTGACATACCTTATACTTGTCCTCAATATAATAACAAGAATAATCGTTGCACCAAGTGTAAACTGGCCCTACAACCAAATCCAGTGAAATTATGATAAAGGAAATGCCTGCAGTTATAGTACTGAAAATATTCATTCCAAGTGAACCTTTCACCTGTAGGTAGAAAATCAACAACAAAAATAGATTAATAATTAACAAAAACTTTAGCTTGTTAAAATAGATGGAAAGGTATATGGAGTGTGATAAAAAATACACTGCTTGACATAAAATATACCCACAAGCATCAATTATCAGGGTCCAAGCACTAATAGATGATTAATGTGTGGATGATTAAGTGATATAACTGAAATTTATCTTTTAAAAAATAATGTAGTTTTAGAGCAAACAATACACAATTTGATGTGAATTCTCAAAATGTCCTGCAGTCTATGTCTATTAACTTTAGTGGTGTTGCATTTAGGAGATAAAGTTCAATTTGTGAAAAATGAGCATTGCCATTCCTGATAATTTTTGGTTCTCTGTGAATTACGGTTCACTGATGCTCATACACTTTTATGGCAGAAAAAAAGGAAGAAGAAATCAGTACAAACACAATAGGTTTCAAGTACCTCCGGTACAAGTGTTGTGTACATACCAAACACAAACTGGAGGGTGAATTCAGTTTGTTTTCTGCAGCAATGCAGAGTGAGCCTGCGATAATGTACTGAGAGCAGAGAGAAAGACACAAATCAAGACTTCTGCTGGAATATGTAACTTGTGTTATAAAAGACATAACGCTGCATTGTATAATTGTTTCTTACGATGAGAGATCCCCAGTAAGGAATACCACTAAAGACAAAGATGGATTCTGCATGAACTGTAGACACGATTCCCAACAGGAGAGTCAACAGACCAATCATTATCTGGACAGTCTGTGAGAGATAAGAGACAATAATAATTAACAATGCAATTAAACAATATTACATTTTGGGGAACAATATAATATAAACAATATAATTTTGTAACAGCTGTAGTTATGGATGTATGATTGTACTACAAAAATATCTAGGTACTCTCATTGCATAATTTCACATACTAATTTGCAGATAAAATTTTTTTTTGATAGACACTATACATTTTTACTATTTTACTCTGTAAATGATAAACAATATCTTAAGGTGGGTGCACACTGTGCAATCATTGGCAATGATTTGTCGTCTGAGACAAATTTTGAGAATCCTAAAAGATTCCTATAATCCTAGGCTAAAATCTGTAGTCTTTGATCGCTAGTTTGACATGTTCACCGACAGCCGATCAAATTTTTACCTCTGACGAAATTCTGGCAGTGTCAGAAGATTTGGCGCACAGTCCTGAAGTGTGACTTCTCCTACAACAAACATCAAATTGTCTTTGTTTTTCAAGACAAGTGGTGATGGCACTCAGAAGATCCTGTGCTGAGGAACACTTCTTCCCAGCCTTAGACTGGAAAATTTCTGTGTCTGTGCATGTGGAGTGAGAACTAGTGCTGATATCTTTGAGTTAGGAGTGGGACCTATACTTATTTGCTGTGTGTAAGCAACTGTTCCTTAGTTTGCTTACCAATTTATCCTTGTGTGTGTAACTAAAAGGTATTGTAACCGTTGCACTCCAACCGTTGTGGTCTGTCAGTCATATAATGCATGGCAATGGAAACTTCGTCTATAAGAGTAAAAAAAAACATGCATAGACAAATCCAAATTAAACCCTGCGGCTCGTGACGACACACTGATGTCCTAAGACACGAAACGATCAGTTTGTGTTGAAACTGAACAGTATTTATATATATTTTTTTTACCTCTAATACACCACTATGTCCAACTGCCTTAAGCATCCGGTGTGTGAGGTCTGAAAACGCGCTCTGATGCCGGAAGTGATCTCTCAAACCGATTGTTTCGTGTCTTAGGACATAAATGTGTCGTCACGAGCCGCAGGGTTTAATTTGAATTTGTCTGTGCATGTTTTTTGTTTACTCTTACAGATGGAGTTCCCATTCACTCGCATTATACGACTGACAGACCGCAACGGTTGGAGTTAAAAATCATCATTTGTGTTCTACTGAAGCAACAAAGTCACCTACATCTCGGACGCCCTGGGGGTAAGCAGATAAACATCAAATTTTCATTTTTGGGTGAACTATCCTTTTAACTAGCTGATGGTTACTTGGGAAATGTATGGAGATAGTGCCTTTTTATTTTGTGTACAACCTTTTTCTCCTGTTTTTGGTCAGAGAGGAAGCTCAGGAATTTTATATTGTTGATTTTCGTCTTTGTTTTTGAGCAGGGTAAGTAGCTTCTCTAAACCTTAGTGAGCTTCTGTTCTGTTTATTATTTTAGGCCATACTCTCTCTTGAAGATTTATTCCCTTATTTTTGTTAGCTTTTTGATACATTAAGGAAATACAAATTTTTACTTTTCCTTAAAGTTGTGTTATGTTTTCACTCTAAGACTGAAGCTGAAGTGTGTTCTCCCTGTTTATTTTTTTCTTTACTTTTTATTATCATATTTTCTTTTCCTTTGTTACCTCCCCTCCTGACCCCTAGACTGGGAGGGGATCGTAACACTTATATTGCTGTATTTCCTGCATTATCACAAGGCAATAAGTCATGATCTTCAATAAAAAATGTGTATTCTTTGTTCATGTGTACAACTTTTTCTTTTTTTTTAATTCATGTACTTTCCATACTTCACACTGACATACACACATACAAATTATACAATTATTTGGGTTTATGATCAATTTCTCACCCCAAGGGCTTTTGGTTGGCCTTTCAGAAATGCCTGAAGTCCATTAAGAGGTGAAACTCCGGCTGGCTGTTGTACATAAACAGGCACAGGAGCATTTGTCCCAGTTCCAGCTGCTGTTGTTTGTGTTGGTGGTTGAAACTGGATGACAAATGTCGAAGAGTTCACAGGGACGGCAGTTTGAGACATTCTTGTTTCTTAATCTGAAATGTTTAAAATCATAGTAAATAGAGATATCTCTATAAAATAGATTATAAATATAAATATCTAAAATTATAAATTTTAATAAGATAAGATTATAAATATATAAAATAGATATAAATATATAAAATAGATTATAAATATATAAATATCTCTATAAAATAGATTTTCTATGTAAACATACTTCCCAGTACTTTATATTTATTATAACACATGGTCTTCATGTTGTTGAAACATTTATGAATGCAGTTACGTCAATAGTAGTTATTATCATTGGTTAAATTGTCATGAACTAGAATTAGAACTTGAAAACAGAGAATATGCAAACAGCTCATGTTTAAATCGATCTATATCATTATCATTAGAAGATGCTCTTTTCCAAAGACACTTACAAAAGTGCCCTACCAACCATTATAGATTATTGCCAAATAAAGGAAATCCATTTCAAAAAAAGAAAAGCAGACATAACACAGAGATAGGCATCTGTATAAAGCTAGTCAGATAGTCAGTGTAAGTAAATAATTTGTTGTTTTACCGAAAAAAAATCTCTTCTCTTCAGTTGGTTTACCGCACTCTGTAGTTGAGTTCACTCTTCTGAGATGAGCCGATGTAAGTAAGATGTCTTAGCTGTAATTGCTGATACTGTTTTCCAGAATGAAACAGGAAGCAGGTGGAGATCAGGTGGTTAGGAGGGTTGGTAAAACTGGCACTTTTTACAAGATACTAAAACCCACAAAAGACAATAATTAACTGAAGTATTCATAATTTTTTTTTATAGCAAGTAACCTGTATGCTGGTTTTGGAAACAGGCATGTAAATACAGTAGAACAAACTGTGAAATAAATAACGATGATCAGCGCAGCATGATTTAAAATGCCATGGTGAAAGCAGATACAGTAGGTACTCAACTAAAATGCCTATTGCTGCCGCCTGTAATGCCACAGCATTAAATACAACCCAGTGTCATGTCGCACTTGTCGTGAAATCACCACCAAGTGGTGCAAGGGGACGGTTTGCAACATTGTGTAAGGCTACTGTGACATTTATACTTTAAAATGAAGATAAAATAACGAAATAAATTAATGGTAATAATAATATTAATAATACCCTGTGCTCCATCCAGTCCCAGAGATCCACCCAGTGCTCGTTCCAGAGCCTCATCCAGTGCAGAAACCCATAGCTCCCCCCATGAAAATTTTGGGGGAGGGGGGTATATACGTCCCTGGCCGAGCCTCCCTTGTCTCCTGAGCTGCCAGCACCGCCATGGCTTCCTAAGCTGCTAGCGCCGCCCTGGTCCCCTGAACTTCCGGCGCCGTACTAGAGGCTTTCTAACCTGAACCTGATTTGAACTTTTATCACTGTTTAAAGACAGTACTGTAATTGTTATTGATCCTTCGCTGTTTAAAGACAGCAAAATAAGTGAACTGGACTGTGATGTGCTCATTTCTTTAATGTGTATAGAAGTTACCTTACTCACCATCATCATGTCCTGTCTGCTTTCAGCTCCATCATCCCAGAGTCCTCCAGCCCCACCACTGCTTGAAGTTTGCAGCCCTGTGACATCCCTTGAGATGCCCTGCCAAGATGTCGAGCTTGTGGCTCTGCCTCCAGCCTCGGACGCCCTCTTTCCATCTTGGTGCGTCGGCCTGTCGGCTCCACCCTGGCTCCTCCAGGCGCACTCGTCCAAGTGACACCACCGGGATCCCTCATCCCACCAACTCCCCCTTGGTCTATCATCGCTCTGCTTATGGCATGGACATCCGGGTTGTCCACTGTGGGTTCCTTCCTCCCTTCTGGGTTGCCTCTGTTCTCGGTCTCACCAGCATCGCCCCTGTCCTAAGATTCTCTGGCCCCACCCGTGATGCTCGTTGCCGAGAATTTGCCTGGGTCTCCTTTACCAGCGATGTCTCTCGGCTCCTGCGGTCCTCTGTCTGCGCCCATGGATCCTTCGTCCTCGTCTCCGAAGCTGTTGTTAGTCACTACACCACCTTGGCTCCTCCCTCCCTCAACTCCTCCGTGGGCTGTTGGCACTGGAAAGCACTGGTTCTGTGCTAGTGGACCATCTCAACCATTACTGCCAGAGAATCGTCATCATCGTGTTACTCCTCTGTCATCTCCTGTCATCATCCCTGTGCCTTATCCTGTTTTCATACCTTCACCATCACCTTGTCCACCTCCAAAGCCCCCTCCAGCCCTCTCTCTGTTGTTCTGTTATGGTGCAAGGTCTTGCCGAAAGGGGTTGTAATGGAACAGTTATCTTCTGTTAGTTTCTGTTTTCATGAACTTTCAGTTTGGTTTCATTCATCACATGTTCCTTTGTTCTATTTTCCTGCCACTTATCAGTCACTATGGACACTAACTAATCATCAAAGCTATTCGTCATTTGAGTTGATCATCTGTGTATTTAAGTTCCTCCCTTTGTCTTGTTCATTTGTCGGTTGTTTTCTGTGCACTAGCACACTGTTTTGGAGTTTGGCTTCTTATCGTGTTCGTAAATAAATCTTATGTTATTTCATCTTCGTCATCATTGGATCCTGACCTTTACAACAAGAGTATTGCCACAAGGCTTCAACATTATATATGTAATCGTCACTTAATAATCTTGTCTGTGTAAATTTATATCCAGTGTTTCCTTTTTGTTTGTCATAAAACTGGTAAACCTGGTAACTGTTGTAAAATATTCACATGGATATCAGAGAGTGGAGTGACCATCTATATCAGAGGTCAGAAATATATTAGAGGTCGGGATAATCACTGCCATGTGACAATAGCTAATGCATTTAATTTCACTTAAACTTGCATATGGACGTACATTTTAAGGTAATCATTCCTCATAGTCACACACCCTGTTTTATTAAGTTAGGTGCTATAAATACTATTAAAATATGAGATCCAAAAATCTATTCATGTGACCGGAGGTTTCAGTGATTTTCCCTTTGCATGCTTTAAGGCTGCTGACTGCTGATCTATATAAATAAATTAAAAAAGGGAGAGAGATGAATCAGAGTTATTTTCTTATTTTCTTTCTTATTGTTGTGATCAACATAGTGCCACAAATGTTGTGAATAGAGATAAACTTCTACTGAGCCTGGAACATTTCACTAATTATGATTAACAATTAACTTGAACAACAACAACTTTTATTATCTGAAGCAATATAAATCAAGTACAAAAAAACAGTAAATCAGACACTATAAAAGGAACATGAGAGGCTGTGAGGATGACAGAGCAAGAGGTGGAAACAAACATCAGTGAAGAATGAAGGCTTTAGTATGTATACTGCTGCTGTTGGAAACCTTTGTGTTTGTCGTCCAGCAGCAGGTAGATGGAGGACTCAATGAGAATGAGATCAGTCAACAGATCAGCTCTGAGGACGGAAGACAGAATCCACCTCAAACAGACACTTTGAGAGCTGAAGCTTCAACTGACAGACAACAATACTGTGATCTGGGCATCCCTGACATCCATGCAGCACTGAGAGAACTGACCGCCACCGTTACAGAGCAGAAAGAAAAGAACAGAGAACTGACCGCCACCGTTACAGAGCAGAAAGGAAACATCAGAGAACTGACCGCCACCGTTACAGAGCAGAAAGAAAACATCAGAGAACTGACCGCCACCGTTACAAAGCAGAAAGAAAACATCAGAGAACTGACCGCCACCGTTACAGAGCAGAAAGAAAACATCAGAGAACTGACCGCCACCGTTACAGAGCAGAAAGAAAAGAACAGAGCTTTAGAGACGCAACAGACGTTTATCCTGGAAGAGCTGAACAAGAAAAATGAAGGTACTTCACCAAAACATTCACTCTTTTTATCAATGATCCTCAAAGAAAAACACCAATTTAATACATTGAATAGGTGTAATATTTAGTGTAAAGTTGTGTAATATTTTTAGTCTATCTATTACAATTAGTAGCATAAATGTCATTTAACAGAATCTATTCCTTCACAGAAATTTCAAATCTTACTCTGGGTCAAGTGGAGTTGAGAAAGGAAAATAGAGGTGAAAGTGTTCCTGAATTATGTTAAAGTCAGAGTATAATTCTCATTGTAATAGAGTAATATATCACAATATTGCTTATGTTTTTCAATAACAGACAGAGAAATAGCTTTTTCAGCTGGACTGATGCAATCTGGCAGTGGACATGTTGGTCCTTTTACCACTGAAATCACACTAACCTACAGGAACGTCTTCACAAACATAGGGAACTCCTACAACCCAATTACAGGTAATTATCATAAAACTCAGTTTATAGTAATGAAAACCTTCTGCTCCATTCAGACCTCTCTGCAGTTGTGTAATGTGTATAAGAGAATTAAATGATCTGCCATCTTTCTAAACTATTACAGTGTGTTTGGTAATTAAGAAATCAGGAAACAGCTGATTCTGTATCTCTTGTTATTTGATTTAGGTATTTTCACAGCCCCACTGAAAGGAGCGTACATGTTCAGAATCTCTATATTTGGTGTTGAAGGAACTACATATGCAGCCATTTATAAGAATGGAGAGCGTATGGTTATAGCACATGATATTCAGCCTAAGGATCGGATGAACTCCTCAAATGGAGTTGTGTTGATCCTGGAGGTTGGAGATGTTGTCTATGTGAGACTTTGGGCTAACTCAAGGATATATGATGACCAGAGAAACTTCAACACTTTCAGTGGTTATCTACTGTTTCCCTTAAGATAACAAGAGATTTGCAGAATGTGAATCCAATAATTCTGAACCTTCAGCGTATGATTTAAGATAAAAATCATGAAGAATCATTAACATGTGAACTTGTATTAATGAGGACTAATGTGTGTTTGAAGTTTGAGCTGTCTATAAATGTAACTTTGTTTGAAGAGTTTCAGCACTGAGACAGACAGGTCCCAAAATCCATCAGGTGACAAATGGAGGAAAAAAAAAACAAAAAAAAAACCTTGGGAGAAACCAGGTTCAGTCGGTGGGCTGGGATGGTAATTCCATTCATATTGGGATTACCAGTCATAAATCAAAATATTTAATCCAGTTCCATCCAATCTAGAAAGTTAATAAAATACCTTTTTAAATGTATCTTGTTACTGATCCTTGATCTGTATCTATTTATCCTACATAAATAAATAAGAGAATAAAGAGACATTGTGGCATTTTCTTTTCCTTCTATATTCATGAATATTTCCCCAACAATGCTTCCCAACCACATTCCTGGAGCCCCCCTCAACACTGCATGTTTTCCATGTCTGATTCAGATCATCAGCTCATTACTAGAGCTTACATGTGCAGTCCTTTCCAGTTTCAGTTTTCAATCCGATCAAGTGTTTACATGTTCTCTCTATTATATTAGAAAAGAAATAAACCACCCCTTTCACTCCAACCCAAATTTCATTTGGATCGATTAAGGTGTTTACATAAAGGCTTTTCTGACTGACTGAGCTGTCAATTCGATTACTAATGGATAATTTGGTTGCATGCGTCTAGAGCGAATGAGATTGTCTCATTTAATAAATCCATCCAAAACATATATGCACTGGGAGGCTTTTTTGATGTGATGCACCACAACTATTTGAAGCTGTTCATGTGGGCCAGTTTTGGGCCTGGGACCCAGCCAGGGGTGAGTTTCCCGAAAGCATCGTTGGTGAACTATGGTCGTAAGTCCCATTGAACTCTAACGACGGAACTTACGACCATAGTTCGCTTTGGGAAACGTACCCCAGAACTGAAGCAAGGATGAGGCCCAGAGGTGAGCCAGACAAATTTTTGGTATCTGGATATACAAAGAATTATAAATGTGGAAAAAATCGAGTTGGAAGAAAATAACGTAAAGAATCATGTCACCTTTACCATGTTCATTTTCTATAAAAACTTTTGTACTCTCTCTATCTGGGGATTTTCTCTGAGAGTGGTCTGAGATCTTAAAGATAAAGGATGATATTGAAGGCATTGTCTGGAGTCTGTCTGATTACTGCTGCACAGCAGGTTAGTGGAACACTAAAGATCTTAATCCTGAGGTCAAAGAATCCAATCCTCAGTTC
Source organism: Megalobrama amblycephala (assembly GCF_018812025.1). Taxonomy (NCBI): domain Eukaryota; kingdom Metazoa; phylum Chordata; class Actinopteri; order Cypriniformes; family Xenocyprididae; genus Megalobrama; species Megalobrama amblycephala. The sequence goes on along the minus strand of NC_063057.1, from coordinate 32,995,964 downwards.
TTCTTTTGCACTTTGCTCTGTTGTTTTTAGGTTACTCTTCTGAGATAAGGCAGATTTTATGTCTTAAGTTGTCATAATTGTTGATACTGTTTCCCAGAATGTAAGGTGGAGCTCAGGTGATTAGGATGGGTGATAAAGCCAGCCACTGAACCAGGAAATCAAACCTGATGTCATGAACCCACAAAGGCAGACAAGGTGAGTACAAAACAGACTTTTATTTGCAGGAATGCATGAAATAGCAGATTGGTAATGCAATGCAGGTAAGGATAGCAGTCAATGAATATTGCAGGTGAACTTAGCTGACAGTAATGCAGTCTTTGTTTGTTGCAGAAATTGTAGGCGGTGAGGAAGACGGGAGGATCCGAAGGGCGAAGAGCAGGATGACGAAAACAGGGTCAAACAGATTAAACAACTTTGAAAACAGCATTACCATATTCACTAATTACAAACCAGTTTGGCTTTATTTCTTTCATATGGTACATGTACAAATGTTACTGAATCCCTTTAGATGGGCACTTGACATTGACTTTGATTGAATTAATTCTCTTTCAGCAATTCAGACATACCTTTTACTATATGCATTTTTTGGAATCAGTGACTGACAGCTGAATTTTGATGTGTGCGAGTTCTTAAATGAGTATGAAAGTCTTTAAAATCGCAACTATCCATTTTGAACTTTCGTTATCAAGTTGATATTAGCTGTCTGAAAGAGCTCTTCTCATAACCTGTTATTGAACAAACTGCTTATGGTTATGCTTTTATTAGGCATTTGTCTTGGTTTTAATATCTTTAAATGTTCTTGTTTTGCAATGAGCACAAGCTTTTTAATTGATTTTAACTGATTTGTGTACAAATATTTTAAAACAGGAGGCAATTCCTTTGATGCTGTGAAACGTTTGACCAGTTTACCAGTGGCAAAAGAAATTACAAAGTTATAATCATAATAATTCAATAAATCATATGTTTTAACCTTTTATTGTTTTTCATTTACATAATCAATGTATTAAATATAGCTGCAAGCAGCAATTCGGGGCCAAGCCCCAGAAGGGGCAGTAGCGCAATACGGAGCAGGTAGAGCAAAAACAGCAGAAATTGAATGTACATGCAAAACAGCTGGTTCAGAAGGACAGGTGGAAATGAAATGAAAATCAATAGAAGTTCAGAGAATGAACAGGGAATGAACTAAAAACACTTGTATCTCATTCAAGAGGAATAAAGATTAGTACAATGCTTATTTGGATAAAAAAGGTATCAAAATGACTCATTACACACAATTGTATAAAGGAACACCCAACACGGGATTCGAACCCACGACCTCCGAGTCCAGTGTCCATTTCTCATCTCATTGCACCACTGTGCAGGTGAATGTTGGCACACCTGCCGAAGTTCATTAGTTCATGTGAAAATGAACTCAAAATGAAGAATTTTTATAAAACTGCACTGAATGTTATATTTAATAACTACTTTAGATCATTCTGCAGCTCATCATGCTGTAGCGCAATACAGAGCAGGAAGAGGAAAAACAGCAGAAAATGAACAAACATGAAACAGCTGGTTCAGAATTACGGGCGAAAATGAACTCAGAATGTACATAAGCTTAGATGAAAATGAACACAGCATGAAACAAAAAGCATTTATTTCTAATCCAAGAGGCAGTAAAGGAATCAAAACACACTATTTCATAAAACCGCTCCACCTGGGATTCGAACCCACTATCTTGGGGTGCAGAGCTCATCAGGTAACTGGCTTTACACATTGAGCTACTTGAGGATGCACATTCAACAATCTGTGGAAGAGAACTTTTAGTGTAAGAAAGAATTTACAAAAAAGCATTACTTAGCATGCTAACCATATTAGCATGCTAAGCTAACTTAATGCTAATGAAGCTCATGGTTAACTTGATAGCTGAAGAGCCACATTAAAGAGAATGACAACTGGTTAGCATGCTAAGCAATTAGCATGCTAAGCTAACTAGCATAAGACAACAAACACAAGCAAGGTCACATTCAGAGATGAATATCTTGGGAATGGTAGCGAATATCAAAAATCCATTCAGTCATTTCTGTGCGGCTCGGTCCAAAGATCACCTGAGCTGATTTTGGACAAAATTGGACAAAAATTGTAGGAGGAGTAGTGAAAAAATGGAATACAGGTACATTTTCAAAATGGCCACTACTGTACTGGGTGGACGTCTTAATGTAAGATATTGAATGTGATCAGTATGAAGAGAGGAATCAGTTGTATTGACATTCATTTTTCTGGAACAAAGGGTTCAAAAGTTATAACTCTTGGACTGTGGCGCTGTGTTGACTTCTCAGGTACCTTCAACCTTCTAAAGGTCATACATACCAATTTGTGTGAAGATATTCTTAATGTTTAACTTCAAAATGGCGGATATCCGATGTTGAATGTTCGATCAGTATGAACCAAGATTTGATTTTCTAATAAAGGTCAATTATTGGCAAAATAGATTTTTCAGATCTCATGTATGGCGCTGTTCCCAAATTTGGCATTCATGGTTTTCAAGTGTATTAGTTTTGATTGCTCAAAGTTTGGCAATAGCCTCTATAGCAATTTTGGTTCAACTTCGTGAATCATAACTTTTGAACAAAGATTATCATCATTTCTGTGCTCAGACCAAAGATTACAAAGTGACAAAATTGGAAAATTTTGAAGGAGGAGTAGCAAAAAAACTTTACTTTTCAAAATGGTACTGTACTGGGTGGACTTAATGTAAGATGGTAGTATGAAGCGCAAAGGGTAAAAGTATAACAGACTTAGTCCTAGATACTCCAAAGTTGGTCAAATTACTTTTAATTACTATCACTACAAGCATGCCAAATTTGATAATTTTCCTTCTTATGGTTCATTGATTACCATACAGGGGGAAGAAGAATAACTACGAATTTGGACATAAAGGAATTGCATGTGATAGCTTCAGATTAGACCAGTTTTAGGCAGAATGCCTAGAACAGACACAAGTTCTGCATCTTTTCCTGCCACAGTACCTCATGCGGTCTGGGCATGTGTCACACTGAGTTTCGAACCCACGATGCAGAGCATTCGGGATCCGTGGCGTAACACATTGAGCTAATCAGCCATGCAAGTTCATCAGTATGCTAAGCAGAGGTTTCAGTGTGAGAAAGAGTTCACAAAAAAAAAAGCTTCATAGCATGTTAACCATATTAGTATGCAAAGTTATTTAATGCCAACTAAGTTTTGGTTAACCTGTTGACTGAAGACCACATTAGAAAGAATAGCAATAGTTTAGCATGCTAAGCAATTACTGTGCTAAGCTAACTAGTATAAGACAACAAACACAAGCAAGGTCACATTCAGAGATGAATATCTTGGGAATGGTAGCGAATATCAAAAATCCGTTCAGTCATTTCTGTGCGGCTCGGTCCAAAGATCATCTGAGCTGATTTTGGACAAAATTGACCAAAATTTGTGGGAGGAGTAGCGAAAAAACTGTTTTTGATTTAATTCAATATGGCAGACAGGTACATTTAAGGAAAATGACAAATGACACATTGTCGGAATCGGCATAAGCCAGGGAATAAAATGACATAAAGCAGACAAATTTTGGATAATGTTTTCAAAAGTTATAAGCAATTTTGCAAAAATCATTATATCTGTGGAACACTAGGTGGCGCTGTGCTGAAACTTCTCATGTACCTTCAGGACACTCTGATGGTCATATGTACCAAATTTTGTGATGATATGTCAAATTGTTTAAAAGTTATTGCAATTTATGACAAAATTCAAAATGGCGGACACGTGGTTCATCCGATGTTGACGAATTCGATATCCTCGGATTCGGCATGGCACAGGGAATCCATAGACAGTTTTCTGACAAACTGTTCAAAAGTTATTGGCCAAAATAGCCATTTTTCATATCTCATGACCTGTAGGTGGCGCTGTTCCCAAATTTGGCATGGAACCTCAGCTCATGGTCTTGATCAATGTACAATTTTTGTTTCGATCCAATTTGGCCGAGATACAGCCTCTATAGCAATTTTGAACCTTTAACTTCGTGACATCATAACTTTTGAACAAAGATGAATAAAAAAAATCTGCTCAGTCATTTCTGTGCGGCTCAGACCAAAGATCACCTGATCAAAGTTGGACAAAATTGGACAAATTTTGAAGGAGGAGAAGCAAAAAAACAAATACTGTACTTTTCAAAATGCCGCTACTGTATGGGTGGAGACTTAATTAAGAATTTGAATAGGCATGAAGAGACAACTAAATTTATTTTTCTCGTTAACTTAGAATGTTGAATTTTGAACGTGGTGGCGCTATAGAGTTGGTCATCATTGGTCAACTTTTGTGCCAAATTTCAATTTTCTCAGTTCCGTTGATGGGCTGCCAAGACTATTCGGGAAAAAAATAATAAATATAGCTGCAAGCAGCAATTCGGGGCCAGCCCCAGTCATAGCGCAATACGGAGCAGGAAAAGCAAAAACAGCAGAAATTGAATGTACTGCAAAACATGGTTCGGCTGGAAATGAAATGAAAATCAATAGAAGTTCAGAGAACAAAGATGAACAAAATACTTGTATCTCATTGAAGAGGAATAAAGATTAGCAAATCCTTATTTGGATAAAAAAGGTTCAAAATGACTCATTACACACAATTGATAAAGGAACCCCAAAATTGAATCCACGACCTCCGGGTCCAAGGTCCATTTTCATCTCATTGCACCACTGTGCAGTGAATGTTTCCACACCTGCCGAAGTTTATTAGTTCATGTGAAAATGAACTCAAAATGAAGAATTCTTATAAAGCTGCACTTTAGATCATTCTGCAGCTCATCATGCTGTAGTGCAATACAGAGCAGGAAGAGGAAAAACAGCAGAAAATGAACAAACATGAAACAGCTGGTTCAGAATTACGGGCAAGAATGAACTCAGAATGTACATAAGCTTAGATGAAAATGAACACAGCATGAAACAAAAAGCATTTATTTCTAATCCAAGAGGCAGTAAAGGAATCAAAACACACTATTTTATAAAACCGCTCCACCTGGGATTCGAACCCACTAACTTCGATACAGGGCTCTTCAGATAACTGGCTTTACACATTGAGCTACTTGAGGATGCACATTCAACAGACTGTGGAAGAAACCTTTTAGTTAACAAAGAATTCACAAAAAAAGCATTACTTAGCATGCTAACCATATTAGCATGCTAAGCTAACTTAATGCTAATGAAGCTCATGGTTAACTTGATAACTGAAGAGCCACATTAAAGAGAATGACAACTGGTTAGCATGCTAAGCAATTAGCATGCTAAGCTAACTAGCATAAGACAACAAACACAAGCAAGGTCACATTCAGAGATGAATATCTTGGGAATGGTAGCGAATATCAAAAATCCATTCAGTCATTTCTGTGCGGCTCGGTCCAAAGATCACCTGAGCTGATTTTGGACAAAATTGGACAAAAATTGTAGGAGGAGTAGCGAAAAAACTGTTTTCCATTTATTTCAATATGGCGGACAGGTACATTTAAGGAAAATGACAAATGACACATCGTCGGAATCGGCATAAGCCAGGGAATAAAATGACATAAAGCATACACATTTTGGAAAGTGTTTTCAAAAGTTATAAGTGGTTTTGCAATAATCATTACATCTGTGGAACAGTAGGTGGCGCTGTGTTGAAACTTCTCAGGTACCTTCAGGACCTTCTAAAGGTCATACATACCAATTTGTGTGAAGATATGTCAAATTGTTTAAAAGTTATTGCAATTTATGACAAAATTCAAAATGGCGGACACGTGGTTCATCCGATGTTGACGAATTCGATATCCTCGGATTCGGCATGGCACAGGGAATCCATAGACACCAAGATCTTGATTTTCTAATAAAGTGTTCAAAAGTTATTGGCCAAAATAGCCATTTTTCAGATCTCATGACTTGTAGGTGGCGCTGTTCCCAAATTTGGCATGGAACCTCAGATCATGGTCTTGATCAAGTGTACCAATTTTAGTTTTGATTGCTCAAAGTTTGGCCGAGATACAGCCTCTATAGCAATTTTGGGTCAACCTCGTTAACTTCGTGACATCATAACTTTTGAACAAAGATGAATAAAAAAAATCTGTTCAGTCATTTCTGTGCGGCTCAGACCAAAGATCACCTGATCAAAGTTTGGACAAAATTGGACAAATTTTGAAGGAGGAGTAGCGAAAAAACGGAATACTGTACTTTTCAAAATGGCCACTACTGTACTGGGTGGAGACTTAATGTAAGATATTGAATGTGATCAGTATGAAGAGAGGAATCAGTTGTATTGACATTCATTTTTCTGGAACAAAGGGTTCAAAAGTTATAACCTTTACAAAAGTGAATATTTGAACTGGTGGTGGCGCTATAGACTTAGTCCTAGATACTCCAAAGTTGGTCAAATTACTTTTAATTACTATCACTACAAGCATGCCAAATTTGATAATTTTCCTTCTTATGGTTCATTGATTACCATACAGGGGGAAGAAGAATAACTACGAATTTGGACATAAAGGAATTGCATGTGATAGCTTCAGATTAGACCAGTTTTAGGCAGAATGCCTAGAACAGACACAAGTTCTGCATCTTTTCCTGCCACAGTACCTCATGCGGTCTGGGCATGTGTCACACTGAGTTTCGAACCCACGATGCAGAGCATTCGGGATCCGTGGCGTAACACATTGAGCTAATCAGCCATGCAAGTTCATCAGTATGCTAAGCAGAGGTTTCAGTGTGAGAAAGAGTTCACAAAAAAAAAAGCTTCATAGCATGTTAACCATATTAGTATGCAAAGTTATTTAATGCCAACTAAGTTTTGGTTAACCTGTTGACTGAAGACCACATTAGAAAGAATAGCAATAGTTTAGCATGCTAAGCAATTACTGTGCTAAGCTAACTAGCATAAGACAACAAACACAAGCAAGGTCACATTCAGAGATGAATATCTCGGAAATGGTAGTGAATATCAAAAATCTGTTCAGTCATTTCTGTGCGGCTCGGTCCAAAGATCATCTGAGCTGATTTTGGACAAAATTGACCAAAATTTGTAGGAGGAGTAGCGAAAAAACTGTTTTTCATTTACTTCAATATGGCAGACAGGTACATTTAAGGAAAATGACAAATGATACACATTGTCGGAATCGGCATAAGCCAGGGAATAAAATGACATGAAGCATACACATTTTGGAAAGTGTTTTCAAAAGTTATAAGCGTTTTTGAAATAATCATTACATCTGTGGAACAGTAGGTGGCGCTGTGCTGAAACTTCTCAGGTACCTTCACGACCTTCTAAAGGTCATACATACCAATTTTTGTGAAGATATGTCAAATTGTTTAAAAGATATCGCAATTTATGACAAAATTCAAAATGGCGGACACGTGATTCATCCAATATTGACAGAATTCGGTATCGTCCGGATTCGGCATGATCCAAGGAATCCATAGACACCAAGATCTTGATTTTCTGACAAACTGTTCAAAAGTTATTGGCCAAAATAGCCATTTTTCATATCTCATGACCTGTAGGTGGCGCTGTTCCCAAGTTTGGCATAGACCCTCAGACCATGGTTCTGATGAAGCGTACCAATTTTTGTTTCGATTGCTCAAAGTTTGGCCGAGATACAGCCTCTATACTAATTTCGGGTCGACCTCGTTAACTTCGTGACATCATAACCTTTGAACAAAGATGAATAAAAAAAATCTGTTCAGTCATTTCTGTGCGGCTCAGTCCAAAGATAATCTGATCAAAGATTGGACAAAATTGGACAAATTTTGAAGGAGGAGAAGCGAAAAAAACAAATACTGTACTTTTCAAAATGGCCGCTACTGTAATGGGTGGAGACTTAATGTAAGAAGTTGAATAGCATCAGCATGAAGAGACGAATCAGATGAACTAAATTTAATTTTTCTATGACAAAGAGTTCAAATGTTAAAACCGTTAGAATGTTGAAATTTTGAACTGGTGGTGGCGCTATAGAGTTGGTTCTAGAGACTCCAAATTTGGTCCAATCACTATTCATGAGCATCTCTACAACTGTGCCAAATTTCATCATTTTCTCATGTTCCGTTGATAGGGCTGCCATAGACTCCCATTCGGGAGGAAGAATAATAATAATAAAAGGGAAAACGTACAATTACAATAGGGGCTACAGCCCCTTCGGGGCTTGGCCCCTAATAAAAGGGAAAACGTACAATTACAATAGGGGCTACAGCCCCTTCGGGGCTTGGCCCCTAAAAATATAGTTATTTCAAATCTGACTTTTAATTATTCTGTTTGCAATGTAAGCATAGACTATTAAAAAAATGACCAGAAGCTGAGATTAAAATTAACACAGCTTGAACAAAAATAGATTTATTTCTAATCAGAAGAAAGTCTAGTACAATACTTACTGGGATAATAAAGGAATTGAAATGACATGGTACAAACAATTTTAATAGATGCCCTACAACGGACTCAAACTCAGTCTATGGATCTGAAGACTGACACTCAAATCATTGCACCACTGGGCAGACACTTACATACACCTGCCAAACTTTAGTAGTCTATGTAAGAATGAACTTACATACAATGAACAGTGCATTTTTAAATGAACTCAAAAAAGCAGAAATGAAAATAACATGAAAAACAGCTGGTTCAGAATTACAGGCGAGAATAAACTCAGAATGTAGAGAAGTTTAAATAAAAATGAACACAGCGTAAATGAAAACACATTTCTAATCCAAAAGGAATAAAGATCAATACAATGGTGACCAAGATAAAGGAATCATTTCATAAAACTGCTCCACCATGGATACAAACCCACAACCTTTCAATAAGGCACTCATCAGGCATCTGGCTTTACAAGTTGAGCTACTAGAGCACACACATTCAATATGCTGAACTTTTAGTGTGAGAAAGAAAATACAAAAAAGTATTACTTGGCATGATAACCAGATTAACATGCTAAGCTAACTTCAAGCTAATGAAGCTTATGGTTAACATGATAGCTGAAGAGCCATATTACAAAGAATGACAGCTGGTTAGCATGCTAAGCTATTTAACATAAGACAACAAACTCAAGCAAGGACACATTCAGAGACAAATATCCTGGGAACAGTAGAAAATATAAAAAATTAAATTACCATCATTATAAGTGTACCAAATTTGATAATTTTCCTACTTATGGTACATTGACTACCATTTGGGGGGAAGAAGAATAACTATGAATTTGGACATAAATAAATTGCATGTGATAGCTTCAGATTAGACCAGTTTTAGGCACAATGCCTAAAACGGACACAGAGCATTCAGGATCCATGGTGTAACACTAATCAGCCATGCATGTTCATCAGTCTTCTAAGCAGAGGTTTCAGTGTGAGAAAGAGTTCACAGAAAAACAATTAACCTGATGACTGAAGACCACATTAGAAAGTATAGCAATAGTTTAGCATGCTGAGCAATTACTGTGCTAAGCTAACTACCATAAGACATCAAACACAAGCAAGATCCCATTCAGAGATGAATATCTTGGGAACGGTAGCGAATATTAAAAATCTGTTCACTCATTTCTATGTGCTCGGTCAAAAGATCATCTGAGCCACTTAAATTTGAACCCATGACACAGGATTCAAACCCATGACCGCTGGTCCAGTGTCCATTTCTAATCTCATTGCACCACTGTGCAGGTGAATGTTTACACAACTGCCGAAGTTCAGTAGTTCATGTGAGAATGAACTCAAAATGAAGAATTTTTATAAAACTGCACTGAATGTTATATTTAATAACTTTAGTTTAGATCATTCTGCAGCTCATCATGCTGTAGTGCAATACAGAGCAGGAAGAGGAAAAACAGCAGAAAATGAACAAACATGAAACAGCTGGTTCAGAATTACGGGCAAGAATGAACTCAGAATGTACATAAGCTTAGATGAAAATGAACACAGCATGAAACAAAAAGCATTTATTTCTAATCCAAGAGGCAGTAAAGGAATCAAAACACACTATTTTATAAAACCGCTCCACCTGGGATTCGAACCCACTAACTTCGGATACAGGGCTCTTCAGATAACTGGCTTTACACATTGAGCTACTTGAGGATGCACATTCAACAGACTGTGGAAGAAACCTTTTAGTCTAACAAAGAATTCACAAAAAAAGCATTACTTAGCATGCTAACCATATTAGCATGCTAAGCTAACTTAATGCTAATGAAGCTCATGGTTAACTTGATAACTGAAGAGCCACATTAAAGAGAATGACAACTGGTTAGCATGCTAAGCAATTAGCATGCTAAGCTAACTAGCATAAGACAACAAACACAAGCAAGGTCACATTCAGAGATGAATATCTTGGGAATGGTAGCAAATATCAAAAATCCATTCAGTCATTTCTGTGCGGCTCGGTCCAAAGATCACCTGAGCTGATTTTGGACAAAATTGGACAAAAATTGTAGGAGGAGTAGCGAAAAAACTGTTTTCCATTTATTTCAATATGGCGGACAGGTACATTTAAGGAAAATGACAAATGACACATCGTCGGAATCGGCATAAGCCAGGGAATAAAATGACATAAAGCATACACATTTTGGAAAGTGTTTTCAAAAGTTATAAGTGGTTTTGCAATAATCATTACATCTGTGGAACAGTAGGTGGCGCTGTGTTGAAACTTCTCAGGTACCTTCATGACCTTCTAAAGGTCATACATACCAATTTGTGTGAAGATATGTCAAATTGTTTAAAAGTTATTGCAATTTATGACAAAATTCAAAATGGCGGACACGTGGTTCATCCGATGTTGACGAATTCGATATCCTCGGATTCGGCATGGCACAGGGAATCCATAGACACCAAGATCTTGATTTTCTAATAAAGTGTTCAAAAGTTATTGGCCAAAATAGCCATTTTTCAGATCTCATGACCTGTAGGTGGCGCTGTTCCCAAATTTGGCATGGAACCTCAGATCATGGTCTTGATCAAGTGTACCAATTTTAGTTTTGATTGCTCAAAGTTTGGCCGAGATACAGCCTCTATAGCAATTTCGGGTCAACCTCGTTAACTTCGTGACATCATAACTTTTGAACAAAGATGAATAAAAAAAATCTGTTCAGTCATTTCTGTGCGGCTCAGACCAAAGATCACCTGATCAAAGTCTGGACAAAATTGGACAAATTTTGAAGGAGGAGAAGCGAAAAAAACAAATACTGTACTTTTCAAAATGGCCGCTACTGTAATGGGTGGAGACTTAATGTAAGAAGTTGAATAGCATCAGCATGAAGAGACGAATCAGATGAACTAAATTTAATTTTTCTATGACAAAGAGTTCAAATGTTAAAACCGTTAGAATGTTGAAATTTTGAACTGGTGGTGGCGCTATAGAGTTGGTTCTAGAGACTCCAAATTTGGTCCAATCACTATTCATGAGCATCTCTACAACTGTGCCAAATTTCATCATTTTCTCATGTTCCGTTGATAGGGCTGCCATAGACTCCCATTCGGGAGGAAGAATAATAATAATAAAAGGGAAAACGTACAATTACAATAGGGGCTACAGCCCCTTCGGGGCTTGGCCCCTAATAAAAGGGAAAACGTACAATTACAATAGGGGCTACAGCCCCTTCGGGGCTTGGCCCCTAAATATAGAAATATGCAAGCAAAAACAATGCTTGTCCCCAAACACTGCTTGCATACAGACAGCTGGCCTACTCACACTCAACCCTGCAAGACCAGCTTCACCAGCTCCATTTTGCTTGAAGGGTTAGTTCACCCAAAAATTCTATCATTTATTACTCATTTTTGTGTCGTTCCACATCTGTAAGACCTTCGTTTATCTTCAGAAATCTGAGAGGTTTCTGTCTCTCCATAGAGATACAACGCAACCACCACTCCAAGGTCCAGAAAGGTAAAGACATTATTAAAGTACTCAATGTGGCTCCAGTGGTTTAACCTCAATTTAATGAAGTGATTTGTTTATGCAAAATAACATAATTTACCACTTTACTTACAAAAATACTGATCTGCAACACGTTCACAAGATCTTCACGTCGCATGCGTGTTCAGGTTCGAGCGTCAACTCAACGCACAAGTGTACCTTGATCGGCCCAGATAGTTTAAGATTGTAAAATATCTATATTTATATCTATTACGTTTAAAGAAAAAAGGAAGGCTATTTTGAAGAAAGAATGACACACAGTTCCATCACCCTTGTTTTAATGAAGTTTTAATGAGATATATGTCTGTATGTCCTCCAGGAGATTGATATTCTCCTGCAAGGCTGTTGTTGTGAATAGGAATTTGTTCTTAATTACTTGTCTGGTTAAATAAAGGTGAAAGGTAACCCAAAAAAGAGAAATGAATACCATTTTTAAATGTGGTATACTTTATTCTTACAGATTATACTGTAATAAGTAATTAGTTGTTTAAAACAATCTATCCAAATTCAGTAATAAAATAAAATAAAGTAAACTTAACTAAAGAAAATAAATGAAATAGCATAGTAGTAGAAACAGTATTCTTGAATAGTTATTGTTTACACATTTGTGACTTAAAAAATCTGTAATTATCTGATCAAGTGATTTTTCCTTTGCTGTCATATTCTCTTTTTAATGACATTAGAGAGACAGGAAATCACTGGGAAACTCATGTGTTCCACCTCAACTCTGTCCACTCATTCATATTCACACATATTCATTCTTTAAATTCACTGTATTGTGGAGGATTTTCTGCAGGAAGGTGATGCATTGAAGGGTTGCTGACCACAGATATCTGCAAGAAATAACAATCTATATGATCAGCTTCCTTACAGATTACTTATTTATTGATAGTATTAAACAGTTAATGCACCCATTACTTAGTGCTTTACATAGTTCTAGTCCATATACCTTGACACTAAATTCAAATAATACATTGGACTTTGAGTAAAATTGTACTATAAGAATATACCACAAAACAATTAAACTGGGGTTACAAGCTTCTCTTACCTCGGAATTGTTAAGATCATGGAAATGATTGTGTCCAAAACAACAGGGCTGTTGGGTTATAACTTGTGGAACAAACGCCACCTTTGGAAAAATGCACAAGAAGTGTTTTATGCCTTCTTACTGTGAAATGACATATATTCAATGACACTGGCAGACAGTTTCACTATATCAATTTCCTTCAAATAGAGAAGAAAAAAGCAAAAGACAGAAATGTCCTGGTGTGAAACCTTAAGCTTTTATTTGGATTTCTTAAAATAATTTCACAACTGAAAAACCACATGATATTTCTCAGTAGATGGTAATTTTGCTGTTTTTGAAGCAGTTAAACTTGCAGTTTAACTATTAGTAGAGATGTTGTTGCCGAACACAGTTGAGAGACGCACAGACTAGCTCAAAAATTGTTTAGGAATAAAAGATGTGTAAGAAAGTAGTTGCAAGAAAGGGTGCTTTAAGGACAAAACCCTGATAAATGTCTTGAAATAAAATATTTGAACAATGTTTTTAAGTAGAGAAAAAATTGACTCCATTGAATTAGTAGTTGCATGTTTCAGAGTGAAAAGCTGTACTGTGATCATGTACACTTGTGCAGCTTATAATACCATGTTTTTAAAGGCTCGGTTTATAGTAAATGCTGTTTCTCACCAACTCCATCTCTGCAAGTGCTGCGAGTTTAATGTTTGATAATGCAATGTGTGCTAAGTTTACTTTACATTCAGATAATTTCCAATAAAGCAGCCAGTCAAGTTTAAATTACTTATTAGACTGATTTCCAATAAAAATATATAACAAACATGATTAATGTAACCATTTCAAAGAAAAAAGGATGTGTTGTTCTAGCTTTCGGAGCAAGGGTGCCGTCATCTTAATACCACAGCGTGTGACGTCACAGGTTTGTTGTGTTGCCTGAGGAAAATAGATGAAGCAGAGGACTGACAGGGTAAGGTAAAGACAGAGACATTTAAAGATGGAAACTGGAAAGCCACATCAGAAGACAAAAGGTCTGATTTTATAAGTGTGTTTGCTATTTTTTTAGTATGGCTCTTTAATTACTACTTTTCCAATGTACTTTATTAAAAGTAATGTTTTTTGTTTTTACCATAATTTGGATGAATATCCAACATCAAACTGTCAACATCACCATGCAATACATGGTCCAGATCAGCCTCCTGAGAGCAGATGGACTCTGACACGGTGGGTATCGGCGTACACCATCCACACTTACTCCAGGTAGTGTTTCCGACCCGCCCTTCACCCTAAACCAGCAGATTCACGGCTTCTTCCATCCTTAACAATAGGAACAATTATGGGCTCAACAATCCTTTTAAGTTCGTCTTCCTCCATTTCAAAACAAGATTGTGTTCAAAAAGTAAAGAAATGCTTATATAACTTCACTGTCCAATGGAGCAAACAAACCCTGTGACATCACATGTTGTGATATTACAAGATGGCTGCTTTTTCTTTAAAATCGTTACATTGATCATGTTTTATTGAAGTGAAAATCAGTTCACTAAATAATGCAAACTGGACTGACTCCTTTATTTCTGCTTTAAAGCTCAAGAATTTTACATGGTAAAAGCTTAAGGGTTTGAAAATTTGATAGTGAAGAATTTAAGAAATAAATATTTGTATTGTAACTTTGTATTGTAGTATTTGTTGGTCCTTGTAAAGCATGAACCCAAGTGTGAACACCCTTAAAAGATACCATTTCCATGATATATGCATATGAGGGGTTCAGCTGACAAAAGAAGTTTGGGAACTTGACACATCGCTCACCTGTGGAGAACAGCAGGAAGTGACTTTACAGGCAAATGCTGACAGATAGATGGAGATGATAAACTCAAGGATGGCGAATACCATTGATACACCACTGATTCCCCAGTAGAGAGTCTGAGAATTCAACATTAGCACAAATAGCACAAAATAATTAGCACTCACACTGGTACAATCAGAAGTTCAGAATCTTCCATCCTTGAGGTTCATATAGCAATACAACATATTTATACTGAATTGAGTTTACAGTTAATGTATAATGTCAATGCTTTCTTACATTGTAAATGATCAGTAATAGTAAGAGATCTATAAACTACTTCTGAAAATGTTGGGAAAAGACTGGACAGATGAGTCCAGATTATGGCTTGACTTTTGTCAAGTGTTCTGACCACACAGTGATCTTACTGTAATTAATAAATACATGTGAATATAAAAGTTGGTGACATACCTTATACTTTGCC
Organism: Megalobrama amblycephala; assembly: GCF_018812025.1. NCBI lineage: Eukaryota > Metazoa > Chordata > Actinopteri > Cypriniformes > Xenocyprididae > Megalobrama > Megalobrama amblycephala. The sequence goes on along the minus strand of NC_063057.1, from coordinate 32,980,772 downwards.
TCAATTTCATAACAGTAATAATAATTGTTGCACCAAGTGTTTAATGGCCCTAGACCCAAATCCATTGAAATTATGATAAAGGAAATACCTGCAGTTATAGCACTGAAAATGTTCATTCCCAGAGAACCCTTCACCTATATGTAGAAAAACAACAACAAAAAATAAATTAACACAGATTGTTAACATAGATGGAAAGGTATATGGAGTCTGATAAAAATACACTGCTTGACAAATATAAAATATACCCTCAAGCATCAATTATCAGGGTCCAAGAACCAATAGATGATTAATGTGTGGATGATTAAGTGATATAATTGGGATACAATAGGATACAATTCTCAAAATGTCCTGCAGTCTATGTGTATTAACTTTACTTAAAATTAGGTCTTGAGTTTAGGGGATAAAGTTCAATTTGTGAAAAATGAGCATTGACATTCATGAAAAAAAATGGTTCTCTGTGAATTACAGTCACTGATCCCCATACACTTTTATGGCGGAAAAAAAGGAAGAAGAAATCAGTACAAACACAATGGCCCTTTTTTTCACAGACAGGGTTAAGCCAGGATTAGGCCTTAGTTCATTAAATGCATATAAGTAGCTTTTATAAACATTCACTAGAGAGAGAGAGAGAGAGAAAAAAAAGCATTACTGGTGTTCATCTTGACAAAACAATGGCTCTGACATATTTTAAGATATGTAAGTACAAGTAACTTTCAGTTAAAACAGATCAAACATGCATTTTAGTCTGAGACTAGCTTAAGCCCTGTCTGTGAAACCGGGGGTAAAGGTTTCAAGTACCTCCAATGCTTAAATCCCTAAAAATACCAAGTGTTGTGTACATACCAAACACAAACCGGAGGGTGAATTCAGTTTGTTTTCTGCAGCAATACAGAGTGAGCCTGCGATAATGTACTGAGATCAGAGAGAAAGACACAAATCATGACTTCTGCTGGAATATATAACTTGTGTTATAAAAGACACAACACTTAATTGTATAATTGTTTCTTACGATGAGAGATCCCCAGTAAACAATACCACTAAAGACAGAGATGGATTCTGCATGAACTGTAGACACGATTCCCAACAGGAAAGTCAACAGACCAATCATTATCTGGACAGTCTGTGAAGGACGAGAGACATTTATAATGCAAGTTAAACAATATAAAATTTGGAGAAACAATATAACATGAGCAATATAAATAGTTTTTCAACAGCTGTAGTTATGGATTTATGATTGTACTACAAAAATTACTCTTATTGCATAAATTCACTAATTTGTGTATAAAGCAATCAATTGATTGATAGTTTGCAACAAACATTCTTCTCTGTGACTGATACACTATAAAGTTTTACTATTTTACTCTGTAAATGATAAACCTTATATTATTTCTGTCTTTCCTGCATTGTCACAAGGCAATAAGTCTTAATCTTATGCTTTGTTCATGTGTACATGTCATGCAACAGAAGGAGACAACAATGTAACAAAAGTAGGTATTCAGGTGTTTAGGTATTCAGGAGAGAATCACTGGTGAGTATAACAGCAGTCTGAGTCTTTGCAGTCTTTGAAGCAGTAGCCTACTTCATGAAGCTTCGAAACCTTTACGAAACTTTTGTTTCGAATCACAGTTTCTGAGCGTGTATTAAACTGCCAAAGTTTATTCTTATTGACCTGTTTAAATGAGCCATCCATGAAACAAACAAAACAAGTGCTGAAAATTGATAAAAGAACATATAGACCCTTGATATTTAATCTTATTAGATAATTAGTTAATTTCATTGAATAGATTTTACTTTAAATCAAATAATTGTAATGTACTTGTAAAATGTGTTTTTATGCATATTTGCCATGAGTTTTTATTGACCAGCAGGGATCACCAGTGGACGGCGTTTCGAACGCTTCGAAACAGTGGGCCCTATCATAAAATTGGTGCAATGCTGCGCCAGGCACGACGCAAGTGTCTTTTGCTAGTTATCGTTTTCACGTCCTGCGGCACGTTGCTTAAACATTGTTTTCACATCTTTTGCATGCCCATTGGCATGCTGGTCTGAAAACAAGGTGTGTTCAGGCGCATTGTTTGCGCATTACTATTTTGATGCAACTGAAATAGACTGCACCATTGACCAACTGAAACCTGGTCTAAAGTCAATGGCGCAATGGTGCACCTACCATTTTTCCCATCCTTAAACTAGAAAAAGTGGATTTGGACACGCCCTAAGTGCACTTGCTCCATGCGCTTTAGACCATGCGCTTAGATCGTTAAAATAGGGCCCAGTGAATCTTTATGAGAAGCATTTGGTTCAGTTGATTCAAAGTTTTGAAAAGCTTCATTTCTACCATCATTAATGGTCACTGACAACTGAGGCTAAAGACGGATGACAGAAGACTGAAGATAGCGACCACTGTTAAGTAGTAGTGATGAAGCTTCAAAACCTTCACCAGTCTTGTTTTGAATCAGTGGTTCGGAGTGTATATCAAACTGCCAAACCCACATCTGGGAACTGTAGTGTTGGGGGTGACTGTGACAGAGACAGTGTACCACTCCTTTTTCTTAAAGACTTTATTCATGTATTTTCCAGACCTCACAGTAACATATACACATACAAATCAATTATTTGGGTTCATGAACAATGTCTCACCCCAAGGGCTTTTGGTTGGCCTTTCAGAAATGCCTGAAGTCCATGAAGAGGTGAAACTCCTGCTGGCTGTTGTACATAAACAGGCACAGGAGCATTTGTCCCAGTTCCAGCTGCTGTTGTTTGTGTTGGTGGTTGAAACTGGATGACAAGCGTCGAAGAGTTCACGGGTATGACAGTTTGAGACATTCTTGGTTCTGAATTTGAAACTGACCTGCACAAAATCAAAGTAAATCAAGACTAGACATGATTATAAAATAGATTTTCTATGTAAACAAACTTTTCAGTTTATTAAAATATTTTATTTTTATTATAAAACATGGTCTTAATTTTGTTGAAACACTTATAAATGCAGTTATGTCAACAGTAGTTATTACCATTGGTTAAATTATTGCCATCAATTATACTTAGACCTTGAAAACAGAATAGGCAAACAGCACGTTTAAATTGGTCTATATATTATTTATATTTACGCCATTTTTCAGATGCTCTTTTTCAAAGACACTTACAAAAGTGCACTACCAACCATTATAGATGATTACCAAATAAAAGAAATCCATTCACAAATTGCAGACATAACACAGATATAGGCATCTGTATAAAGATAGTCAGATAGTCAGCGTAAGTGAATAATTTGTTTTACCGTGGGGAAAAATCTTCTCTTCAGTTGGTTTACCGCACTCTGTAGTTCAGTTCACTCTTCTGAGATGAGCCGATGCACAGTAAGATGTCAAAAGAGTAACTGCTGATATTGTTTCCCAGAATAAATGAGAATCAGGAAGCAGGTTGAGCTCAGCTGGTTAGGAGGGGTGGCAAAACTGGCTCTTTCAGAAGATAATGAAACCATAAAAGACAATAATTAACTGAAGTATTCATAAACATGCTTCTCACATGCTGGTTTTGGAAACAGGCATGTAAATACTGTAGAATAAAATGTGATACAAATAACGATGATCAGCACAGCATGATTTAAAATGCCACGGTGAAAGCAGGTAACTCTCTTTAGTTGATAACAGATTAAAGTCTATGTAAAGCAATATTAAATATGTGTTCTGAGTTTGTCACACCACAGACAAATGTGTTATTAACCACCCAACCAAATCTGAATGATAAAAAATGCCAAGTGAATAAAAAAAGTTAACAAAATCTTGAACAAATAAGCAGTGTGTCCGTTGTCAGCGCTGAAACCATGCCCACTCACTGGAGCACGAGCACCTGATATTGCTGAGTTAGATGCGTTCCTGGGTCAACATATTTCACTCACCTCAAAAAAAAAAAAAAAAAAATTCTTATACCTATCCTTTCACTTCCTCTCTATTGTAGCTTAGGATACTCTGAGCACTGCCTATAACTTGTATTATGAGCACTTCTTGTCTATTTGCCTCGTCATGACGACTCGCTTGTTGTATTCCTCACTTGTAAGTCGCTTTGGATAAAAGCGTCTGCCAAATGAATAAATGTAAATGTAAATACCAATGTAGTGAGGTCTATGTTTTTTTATAAACTTTATTTTGATAAACATGACACAATATAACATTAACTGTTATAAAAATAGATTTGTGATCATTAGTGGAACTGAAGTTTTCAGAATAAACACACGTGAACATTGTCATGCGGTGAATCCGGCCAATCAGAGCTCGTGCAGCTCCTCTTGAGAAACTGCACTGGCTGACTCAGGTGGCTTATCTCGAATCGCTCTTGTATTACTTTGAAATCATACGTCAGTCACATGGCCTCAGCACTGTCTCAAGTAGGACAAAATTTCTTACCGGCATGCACTGCTTCAAGTCAGCCACCGATCGGTCTGTGCAGCGCTGCATCAAGTCCAACAAGCCTAGAGAGTCCAAAACAGACAGACATGTGACACCGATAATTTAAGAACGGTGCGGGACATCCCTTATATCTATATTTATATCGGTTTACTATGTTTAAAGAAAAAAGGAAGGCTATTTTGAAGTGTGAATGACACACAGTTCCCTTACTGTTGTTTTAATGAAATTTTAATGAGATGCATGTCTGTATGTCCTCCAGGAGATTGATATTCTCCTGCCAGGCTGTTGTTGTGAATAAGAATTTGTTCTTAAGTGACTTGTCTGGTTAAATACAAGTGAAAGGTAACAAACAAAAAAGACATAAATAAGCCATTTTTATATATATTCTGTATACTTTATTCTTACAGATTATACTTTATTAAGCAATTAGTTGTTTAAAACAATCTATTCAGTTTCACTGATGATTAGGCAAATTTCTTGACTTAAATAAAGATAGAAAATCATGAAATTGTATCTAGTCTTGAATAGTTGCTGTTTACATGTTTGTGATTTTTAAAAAAATGCATTATTATCTGAACATTTTTTTTTGCTGTCAAGTTCTCTTTTTAATGAAAGGACTTTAGAGATAATAGACTGGAAATCACTGAGTAAAACCATGTGTCCCACATCAACTCTGTTTTAATATTCATACATTATATTCATTGTATTGTGGAGGATTTTCTACAGGAAGGTGATGCATTGAAGGGCTGCTGACCACAGATATCTGCAAGAAAAAAGCTATATGATCAACCTTCTTTGATTACAGATTACTTATTTATTGATATTGAACAATTAATGTACCCATTACTTAGTGATTTACACACTTCCAGTTCATACAGTGAAACAAAATTTAAAGCTGCAGTCCGCGATTTTTCCTCTTTGTCGCCATCTCTTGTTTGAAACATGCAATTGCAGTCATATGCGGAACAGTTATCTGTACGTGCGTTGTGCCTCGGCACAGCTCGTCAGCGCGGATGAATCTAATGTTTGCTGTCAGTCACCGCACCGGTGTGGATACTGAACTTCAGAATCACAGATTCTACGTCTTGAAAGTATGACCAATATAAGAATTTTCACTGGAAAATATCATCTGAACAAGTAAGTAACATGTCTGCCACTTTTGTTCTGACCAACTGAGGAAAAAAGCATTAGGCCTACAATAAATCGTGCTGCCAATGATGATTGAATCTAACGATCGCTTAGCTCGGATCATGCCAAACCGTGCAAATTATTATCAGCATTGCATGACTATGTGTATTTAGTGTGTATTAGTGTCACCTGTAGATTTCAATTTCTGTAGCCACTCCACAGTCCAAGTCTTTTGCTTTTTGACTACGGGTAAATCTCCAGTTGTCACTGATGATTGTCATTTGGATCTTTCTGGATTACAATCCACCATTAAAATGATAAGTTTAATTATTTCAGCTGCTGTGAGAAAAGGCTGTAACTGATCCGCCACCTGCAGCACCCTGACATGATAAAGCCAACTAGCCTGGACTCCTTCCTTTCTGTTTACGGACGTGACGTAATGACACACAGACGAACTGCTGCATGCTCAAATTTCTCACGGAAATCCACCATGTCGCTCTTATTATAAAACATTATTACAAGCTTACCGTTATGAATCAAGCTAAGATAATGAGATAGTTTTGAACACTGGCTGGTTATGTACTTGCTCAAAAATTTATTTTGGATAATTTTTAACCAAAAAAAGTTACGGACTGCAGCTTTAAATAAAACATTATTTTGTGGATTTTATTTATTTATTTATATATACCATTTTTGAGTATCATTTTACTCAAAGTCTAATTTAACTGGGCTTATAAGCTTTTCTTACCTGGGAATTGTTAAGATCATGGAAGTGATTGTGCCCAAAACAACAGTGCTGTTGAGTTATAACTTGTGGAACAAACGGAACCTTTGGGAAAAATACACAAGAAGCATTAATATGGGCAACGACACTGGCAGACAGTTTCAGTTTTACAGCTTTATAGACATCAGTGTAGTAGAAAAACAAATGACAGAAATCCTCCCGAAATGTCCTGGTGTGAAACCTTATGCTTTCATTTGGTCATTTGGGCTTCTTAAAATAATGTCACAACTGAAAAACCACATGACATTTCTCAGTAGATGGTAATGTTGCTGTTTTTGAAGCAGAACTTGGAGTTTTGCTATTAGTAGAGACGTTGAACACAGTTGAGAGACGCACAGACTCGGGTAATTCACATACGCTTAATCTCTGTATATCAGTGGCTCAAACCTCCATTACTAGCTCTAAAATGATGTTTTAGAATAAGGGATGTGTAAGAAAGTAGTTGCAAGAAAAGGTGCTTTAAGGACAAAAACCTGACAAATATCTTGAAACTAAATTTTAGTGTTTTTAAGTAGAGAAAAATTGACTCCATTGAATTAGTAGTTGCATGTTTCAGAGTGAAAAGCTGTACTGTGATCATGTACACGTGTGCAGCTTATAATACCATGTTTTTAAAGTGTCTCGGTTCACAGTAAATGCTGCTTCTCACAAACTCTATCTGTGCAAGTGCTGCGAGTTTAACGTTTGATAATGCAATGTGTGAACACCCTTAAAAAAAAAATCATCATTATTTATGCATATCTGAGGGGTTCAGGTGACAAAAAAATGTTTTGACGCATCGCTCACCTGTGGAGTACAACAGCAGGAGGTGGCTTTACAGGCAAATGCTGACAGATAGATGGAGATGATAAACTCAAGGACTGCGAATATCAATGTTACAATACTGATTCCCCAGAAGAGAATCTGAGAGAGAATTCAACATTAACACAAATAATAATGACAAAATAATTGATAATTAGCACTCACACTGATACAACGGAAATATTGGGGAAAAAAGACTGGACAGATGAGTGCAGATTATGGCTTGGCTTTTGTCATGTGTTCTGACCACACAGTGATCTTACTGTAATTAATAAAAGTTGGTGACATACCTTATACTTTTCCTCGATATAATAACAATCATAATAGTCGCAGTAACTGTTCAATGGCCCTAGAACCAAATCCAATGAAATTATGATGATGGAAGTGCCTGCAGTTAACATACTGAAAATGTTCATTCTAAGTGAACCTTTCACCTGTAGGTAGAAAAAAAACATAAAAAAAGATTTGATAAAAATAGATTACAACATAAATAAATACAGACCAGAACAAGATAATCCAAACAAAAGGAACTAAAACAAATATGTGCACACAACACCAGACAATCAACAAACAAACAATCATGAACTAATCAGGGTAACTATGGTAACAAACAAGGCGGGTAAGACAACAAGGGAAACAGGAACTGAACACAGAAACAAATGGGAACAGAGAATACACTTCAACATAAGTCAATACAAACACAAGGCACACCACCAGGATCATGACACTGACAATTTGAGCTGTTTACAAATTACGGTCACTGATGCCCGTACACTTTTACAAAGAAAAATAAGGAAGAAGAAATCAGTACAAACACAATAGGTTTCAAGTACATCCGGTACAAGTGTTGTGTACATACCAAACACAAACTGGAGGGTGAATTCATTTTGTTTTCTGCAGCAATGGAAAGTGAGCCTGCGGAAATGTACTGAGAGCAGAGAGAAAGACACAAATCATGACTTCTGCTGGAATATGTAACTTGTGTTATAAAAGACACAACGCTGAATTGTATTATTGTTTCTTACAATGATTGATCCCCAGTAAACAATACCACTAAAGACAGAGATGGATTCTGCAAAAAGTGTAGACACAATTCCCAACAGGAGAGTCCACAGACCAATCATTATCTGGACAGTCTGTGAAGGACAAGATAGTATTTTATAAAGTAACTAAAACAATATAAAATTTGGCAGTGGCTATTTGCAGTAAGTGACAATAGCAGCATTTTCTTAGCGATATGCTATTTACACTAAGTGAAAATAGCGATAGATTATATTTACACCATGTAAAAGTATCAGATATTTGCAATAAGAGTAAATAGTAATTAGATGCTATCTATACTTTGTATTGGCAGATACTATTTGCACCTCAGTATTTTTATTTATCAGGATGCAATAATATAATAGAGTGTAGGGCTGCACGATTATGACAAATCATAATTGTCGATTATTCCCTTGAAATTGTAATTGCGATTATTAATTTCGATGATCACAATTTACATTGAATGATGTATTGAATAGCTTTATACCATTGTTTGAAGCATCTGCATGCCATATTTTCAAAGGAAAATAAGCTGAAAACAACTATACAATGGTTTGGCTTCTTCTTTAAATTAAAAAAAGGACAAATATGCATAGTATCATAATGTTATACTAAAATTAAAATTAAAACAATGGGGAAAAAATCTTTAGATAACCTGTAGAAAAAATGTCATGTATCCTGCGCCTGCTGTTTCCTGCTACTCCCCACCAGAGGTCACCGGTTCACCATTGTCACCTTTTCATGGCACACACAGTCACACATCACTATGGACTACATTTCCCACAATTCCCCATCTAGGAACCAATCACACACTCGCACCTGTTTCCCATCAGTGACACTTTATAAGCTGCACCCAAACACACACACATTGAGTATTGTTTAGCCTTGTTTTCACCCTTGTCTCTATGTTCCTTGTTCCCTGCCTTGCCTTGCCTTGCCTGTGTTTTTGACCCTGGACTGTTTCTTTGTTTGATGATCGCTTGTTGCCTGTCTTGACCTTTGCCTATGTTTTGGATTACTCTTTTGCCTTGCCCTCCTGTATCTGTTTGCTTGTGTTTGACCTCTGCCTGCCTGTACAACTACGCTCATTTTAATAAAGCCTGCACGTGGATCTCCCACTCCGACGTCCAGTTCCCTTCGTTACAGAATACTCCGCCATCACCAAGATCCAGCGGCTTGTTGAGCATTCCCAGTGCAACTATAGATCCGGTCAACCAGCTACTAGCTCTGCGTCAGGGAGAGCTATCAATTGAGGATTATATCCACCAATTCTGTGAGTTGTCTTTTCTGGTTTCTTTTGATGTGTTTTTGAAGGACATTTTTCATTTGGGACTCAATGAACCATTTAAGATCCTGGTTCCCTGAAGGAACATTAAATTCCTCTCTGAGAGACTTTATGGACTATGCTTTAATGTTGTGTTGTTTACTGTTTACTGTGGAGGAGGCTCCGGCAGCAGCCGAGCTTGTACCATCACAAATTTCTATACCCTCCAGTCTAGTTATTACAACCCCAAAACTCTCTGTACTCCCAAATCCAGTAACTCTCTCGCTAGTTCCTGATCACATAATGGTGGCCGCATCGGATTCAGTTTCTGCATTTTAAGACCATTCCAGAGCCTCTCAGCAGACATCCAAGAGCCTTGTCACGTCTCAGCAGCCATGCTAGAGGCTCATTACATTTCATCAGATCTTCCAGAGCCTCGTCTCTTCTCAACAGATCTTCCAGATTCTCGTCTCGGAAGATCTTCCAGAACCTCTCCACGTCTTGGCTACCATCCCAGAGTCACGTCCTATGGCAGTTGGCTTTCCAGAACCCTGCTCTGTTCCATCAGGGGAAACCAACCTCAAGCGTTAGAGGTTGGGATCCAGCATGGAGGATCCACCGCTGGTGTCAGTACGTACTGCTGGCATCCTCAAACCAACTCACATTAGCCCTGTATTTTATGCACCTTCCTGCTCTATCGTTCCCATACCTGAGCCAGTTCACAACATGGCTGCCACTTCAAAGACTGTTTACAACATGCTGCCAAGTCAGAGGCTCCAATCAAGATGGCTGCCATTCCTGAGTCAAGTCACAGTTGATCTTCCTGAGCCAAGTCAGATCACAGCTGATCTCCCAGAGCCTCGCCACGTCTCAGCAGACCTCCCAGAGCCTCGCCACGTCTCAGCAGACATCCCAGAGCCTCGCCACGTCTCAGCAGACCTCCCAGAGCCTCGCCACGTCTCAGCAGACCTCCCGGAGCCTCGCCACGTCTCAGCAGACCTCCCGGAGCCTCGCCACGTCTCAGCAGACCTCCCGGAGCCTCGCCACGTCTCAGCAGACCTCCCGGAGCCTCGCCACGTCTCAGCAGACCTCCCAGAGCCTCGCCACGTCTCAGCAGACCTCCCAGAGCCTCGCCACGTCTCAGCAGACCTCCCAGAGCCTCGCCACGTCTCCGCTGATCTCCCAGAGCCACGTCACGTCTCAGCAGACCTCCCAGAGCCTCGCCACGTCTCCGCTGATCTTCCAGAGCCACGTCACGTCTCCGCTGATCTCCCAGAGCCTCGTCACGTCTCAGCAGACCTCCCAGAGCCTCGCCACGTCTCCGCTGATCTTCCAGATTCTCATCCCATCATGGCCATCAAGCCAGTGTCTCCGGACAAGATGGCCGCCCCGCCAGTGTCTCCGGACAAGATGGCCGCCCCGCCAGTGTCTCCGGACAAGATGGCCGCCCCACCAGTGTCTCCAGCCTCCGCTCCAGTCGCCGAGCCCGCTCCAGCCTCCGCACCACGAGCCCGTCCAATCCATGAGCCCGCTCCAGCCCAAAGAAGTGCGGACCCTCCCAAAGAAATTTCAGAGAATCTCTCCGAGGCACCTGACCCGCCATGGCTCTTCGAGGCTCTTGACCTGCTATGGTGCCTAGAGTCCCTGGACCCGCCCGGGCCACCTACCCTCTGTCGCGTATCCTGCACCTGCTGTTTCCTGCTACTCCCCACCAGAGGTCACCGGTTCACCATTGTCACCTTTTCATGGCACACACGGTCACGCATCACTCTGGACTACATTTCCCACAATTCCCCATCTAGGAACCAATCACACACTTGCACCTGTTTCCCATCAGTGACACTTTATAAGCTGCACACAAACACACACATTGAGTATTGTTTAGCCTTGTTTTCACCCTTGTCTCTATGTTCCTTGTTCCCTGCCTTGCCTGTGTTTTTGACCCTGGACTGTTTCTTTGTTTGATGATCGATCGCTTGCTGCCTGTCTTGACCTTTGCCTGTGTCTTGGATTACTCTTTTGCCTTGCCCTCCTGTATCTGTTTGCTGGTGTTTGACCTCTGCCTGTACGACTGTGCTCATTTTATTAAAGCCTGCACGTGGATCTCCCGCTCCGACGTCCAGTTCTCTTTGTTGCACATGAAAAGTTATGTAAGTGTGGTTTTTTTTTTTTTTTTTTTTTTTTTTTTGGTATTTGTGCCTTTGAACTATTACATAATTGTGTCATCTGTAATTGTAATCACTATTAGAAATTCAATAAATTGTGCAGCCCTAATAGAGTGTAAATGATTATATTTATTAAAATTATTAAATGGATGCTGCCTTATTGGGAGAATAAAACCCTCCCTACAACTTCCCCTAACCCTACCCTACAAACACTTTTAATATTATTTAACACTCGCTTGCAGTTTATTTCCACTTTTAGAAGATTATTTTCATTTTTATTGAAAATAAATGCGAGCTGCACTACTGAGGATGTTGAATTCTGCCCATCCTTTTTTTTTTAAACGTGAGTGGCCCAACCAGACATTGGTGGGCAGAGCTAGTGTAAATAGCATTTACCAACAAGTGATGATATTTGCACTTAGTGTAAATAGACACTCCGATAAAGTTTTGGGGAACATTAAAAGCTGTACTAAAAATGGACTTGTAGGCTACTCCAAAAATATCCAGGTACTCTGATTGCATGAAATTACATACTGATTTATGAATGAGCTAAATTTGTCCATTACGTTACTTTTTTTGATAGTTTCCAACTCCTAAATCATTCTTCTCTGTGACTGTGATACACTATGATACAATTTATGATTTTACTCTGTAAATGATAAACCTTATCTTATATTTCCTGCATTGTCACCAAGGAATTGAATCACATTCTTCAATAATAATAAAAAAAAAAAGTGTATGCTTTGTTCATGTGTGTGTACTACTCATTTTTTTTTTTGGAATTTATTCATGTACTTTCCTTACCTCACACTGACATAAACCCAAATAATTATATGATTTTTTTTATGTGTGTATGTTCAATTTCTCACCCCAAGAGCTTTTGGTTGGCCTTTCAGAAATGCCTGAAGTCCATGAAGAGGTGAAACTCCTGCTGGCTGCTGTACATAAACAGGCACAGGAGCATTTGTCCCAGTTCCAGCTGCTGTTGTTTGTGTTGGTGGTTGAAACTGGATGACGAGCGTCGAAGAGTTCACGGGTACGGCAGTTTGAGACATTCTTGTTGCTGAATCTGAAATTTGCTTGTACAAAATCATAGTAAATCGAAACATGTAAAGAATTTGATTATACAATAGATTTATGTAAACAAACTTTCCCATTTATTTATTAAAATATTACATATTCATTATTTTTATTATAAATGTGGTCTTCACATTGTTGAAAAACCTATGAATGCACTTATGTCAATAGTAGTTATTACCATTGGTTAAATTATTGTTTACTAGAATAACTCTATTAGACCTTGAAAATGGAGATTAGGCTATATGACAAACAGCTCATGTTTAAATTGATCCACATCATTAACATTTAAAGCATTTAGCAGATCCTCTTTTCCAAAGATACTTACAAAAGTGCCCTACCAACCATTACAGAGGATAGACATTTGTATAAAGGTAGTCAGATAGTCTGTGTAAGTGTATAATTTGTTGTTTTACCGGAAAAAAAATCTTCTCTTCAGTTGGTTTACCACACTCTAGTTGAGTCGACACAAGTAAGATGTCAGAGTAACTTCTAATACTTTTTCTCAGACTGAACAAGAAGCAGGAAGCAAGAAGTGGAGCTCAGGTCTTTAGGAGGGGTGGTTAAACTAGCCATTTCATAAGATAATAAAACCACAAAAGACAATAATTAACTGAAGGACTCATAAATGTTTGTTGTTCTTAATAGCAAGTAATCTGCATGCTAGTTTGGAAACAGGCATGTAAATACTGGATGTAGCAGTAGCTACTTTCTGCCTTATTAAAGGGTTAGTTCACCCAAAAATGAAAATTCTGTCATTTATTACTTACCCTCATGTCATTTCACACCCGTAAGACCTTCGTTAATCTCCGGAACACACATTAAGATATTTTTGTTGAAATCCGATGGCTCCGTGATGCGCATAGGGAGCAATGACATTTCCTCTCTCAAGATCCATAAAGGTACTAAAAAACATATTTAAATCAGTTCATGTGAGTACAGTGATTCAATATTAATATTATAAAGAGACAAGAATATTTTTGGTGCACCAAAAAAACAAAATAAAGACTTATATAGTGATGGCCGATTTCAAAACACTGCTTCAGGAAGCTTCAGAGCACAATGAATCAGTGTATCGAATCATGATTTGGATCGTGTGTCAAACCGCCAAACTGCTGTAATCACATGACTTTGCCGCTCCGAACTGCTGATTCATAACGCTCTGAAGCTTTCTGAAGAACAAAGAATGTTCATCAGGTGTGTTTTGCTTTTTTGTTTTTAATTAATTTATGAAGCCACTGTGAACTTTATCGTTACATATTATATTGTTATCTTATAATGCTATCATATTTTGTGCAGGGAATCAGCTTACTTCTTTGTAAACAGAAAAAATCCTGACAATGTCACTGCTAAAGACCTTTAAGTATTATGGTATTCCGCTATGTTTCTCACTGACACGCCCTCAACTCGTATAGATCGGGCTTAGCGAAAATCCCGAGCTTCCCAATCATGTTCACGACATTGTGGTGGCGTTCATGTGCGTTCAGCTCGTAAATACGATATTTTCGACATGACTTGAACGCACCAATTCTCTTCTCCCCTAATGAATCTTTACTCACCAATAAGAGTGCACTTTCCTGTATGGAAGGTGGGACTAAAACTTTTACAGCCAATCAGAAAAAAGTGGTTTTGCTCAACTATATTTGCATACATTATAAATATAGGTTCACACTCTTAAAAATAACAACAGTAATGAACATATTTGTATATGTCCAGTTAAAATGTTCACAGATTAAGTGCTTTTCAATCATTGACAGGTTTTATTAACCCAAGTTTACTCAGGGTTACATAAAGAATAATAAAGTTTTATCATAGCATTCATACTGAACTTGCCTGTCCTTGTGTTTGGGATCCACTAAAGTATCAATGCAGTCGAGTGGCTCAATCTCAATCTAGCTAAAGCATCTATCCACTGCCTCTAGAAAAGTGGCTTTAATCATCTTGATACTTTGGTCAGTGCTGTGCTCTATAGAAAACTGCAGTCTCAATGATCACTGCCCTCGTCAGTTCTTCAAAGGGAGCTAAAACATCGACTGTCTTTCATGTCCTCATGTCCTCCAGATATTTTTTTTTTTTTTTTATGTTGTCTTCCATTTGAATAACTAAATTAATGCTACGCCTGACTATTAAGTGACTATATTCAGATTATAAACTAAGTATTACAGTATTTATGCTCAACACCACAAGCAAGTGACATTTCACCGGAAGTTTAATATAAGCTGGCCTGTATTATTGTGGAAGTTCTAAAGAACGATCTGTGCATATAGTCAATTCTCGATTCAGCATGAATGACCTACAACGGCGACATTTTTCATAATCACGACAAAATGAAGAATACTGCCCTAAACTCACTAGCAGAAAGGCAGCGCGATATAAACAAACCAGACTAGAACTAAACACGCCGTGATGGCTTCACATTCACTATATCTACTGCCTCGATGCAATTCGGTAGAAATATCGCTCCTATTCTCCTGCCAGGCTGTTGTTGTGAATAAGAATTTGTTCTTAAGTGACTTGTCTAGTTAAATACAGATGAAAGATAAAAAAAGACATAAATAAGCCATTTATATATATTCTGTATACTTTATTATTACAGATTATACAGTATTAAAGAATTAGTTGTTCAAAACAATCTATTCAGTTTCACTGACGATTAGGCAAATGTCTTGTCTTAACTAAAATTTAACTTAACAAAAGAAAGAAAGTCTTGAATAGTTATTGTTTACACATTTGTGACTTAAGAGAAATCTGTAATTATTATCTGATCAAATGATTTGTCATGTTCTCTTTTTAATGAAAGGATATTAGAGATAATGGACAGGAAATCACTGGGAAACTCATGTGTTCCACCTCAACTCTGTCTTATTATTCATTCTTTAAATTCACTGTATTGTGGAGGAACTTCGGCAGGACGGTGATGCGTTGAATTGTCGCTGACCACAGATATCTGCAAGAAAAAACAATCTATATGATCAGCTTCCTTGATTACAGATTACTTATTTGTTGATAATATTAAACAGTTGATGAACCCATTACTTTTGCTTTTCACACTTTCAGTTCATATATATTTACACTAAATTCAAATTATACTTTGGACTTTGAGTAAAATGGTACCTTCCACAAACATTTAAACTGGCGTTACAAGCTTCTCTTACCTCTGGGTTGTTAAGATCATGGACATGATTGTGCCTAAAACAACAGGGCTGTTGAGGTAAAACTTGTGGAACAAACGCCACCTTTGGAAAAATGAACAAGAAGAGTTTTATGCCTTACTATGAAATGACATATATTCAATGACACTGGCAGACAGTTTCAGTTTTACAGGTTTTTAGACTCAATGTACTTCAAATAGAGAAGAAAAAAGCAAAAGACAGAAATCCTTCTGAAATTACCTGTTGTGAAACATTATGCTTTCACATGGATATCTTAAATAATTTCACAACTAGAAGAGTAGATGGTAATGTTGCTGTTTTTGAAGCAGTTAAACTTGGAGTTTAGTTATTAGTAGAGACGTTGAGACTGTTGAGAGACGCACAGACTGGGGTAATTCACAGACGCTTACACAGTGTCTACACCGGACGCAAGTGACGCGATGCGTCAAAAGACAATAGAATCCATGATAATCAGTGATATTGTCATGGATTCCACATTCTATTTCTGATGTAGTCCAAGAGCTTTCCAACAGTCATCTTGTCATGTCTGGTGTAGACACGGTGTTAATCTCTGTATATCAATGGCTCAAACCTCCATTACTTGCTCTAAAATAATGTTTTAGAATAAGGGATGTGTAAGAAAGTAGTTGCGAGAAAAGGTGCTTTGAGGACAAAAACCTGACAAATATCTTGAAACTAAATTTGAGCTTTTTTAAGTAGAGAAAAAGTGACTTAGACCATTGAATTAGTAGTTGCACGTTCCAGAGTGAAAAGCTGTCCTGTGATCATGTACACGTGTGAAGCTTATAATACCATGTTTTTAAAGTGTCTGTTCACACTAAATGCTGCTTTTTAATAAATTCAACTCTACTGTGAGTGCTGCGTGTTTAACGTTTGATAATGCAATGTGTGCTAAGTTTACTTTCCATTCAGATCATTTCCAACATTTTTGTGGACAGAATTCTAAAGTGGAATGAAGCAGTCAGTCAAGTTTACATGATTTAGTAAACTGATTTCGAATACTAATATAATATGTAATAATATAATATAAATATTATAAACAAACATGATTAATGTAACAATTTTAATGTTTTGTTCTAGCTTTTGGAGAAAGGGCGCCGCCATCTTCAAACTGTCATGAAGTTGTATTTGTGGTATCCCTAACATTGGCTCAAATGCATAAGCAATAGGAACAATTATGGGCTCAACAGTCCTTTTAAGTTTGTCTTCCTCCATTTCAAAACAAGCATGTGTTCAAAAAGTAAAGAAATGCTTATATTACTTCACTGTCCAATGGAGCAAATAAAGCCTGTGACGTCACATGCTGTGATATTACAAGATGGCGGTGCCCATACTCCAAAAGCTAAAACAAAACATCCTTTTTTTAAAAAAAAAAAATGGTTACATTTATCGCATTTGTTTTATTGAAATGGAAATCAGTTTACTTAATGCAAAATTGACTGGTTCATTTCCACTTTAAAGCTCAAGAATCTGTATGTTAAAAGCTTGAGGATTTGAAAGCAAAGAAATTAAGAAATATATAATTTGTATTGTAACTTTAAATTGTAGTATTTGTTGGTTCTTGTAAAACATGAACCCGAGTGTAAAAAGAAACCATTTCCATTACAAATGCATATCTGAGGAGTTCAGCTGACAAAATAAGTTTGGAACCTTGACGCATCGCTCACCTGTGGAGTACAACAGGGGGTGACTTTACAGGCAAATGCTGACAGATAGATGGAGATGATAAACTCAAGGACAGCAAATATGAATGTTACACTGCTGATTCCCCAGAATAGTGTCTGTGAGAGAATTCAACATTAACACAAATAATAATGACAAAATAATTGATAATTAGCACTCACACTGGTACAATCAGCAGTTCAGAATCTACCATCCTTGAGGATCATATAGCAATACAACATATTTATACTGAATTGAGTTTACAGTTAATGTATAATGTCAATGCTTTCTTACATTGTAAATGATCAGTAATAGTAAGAGATCTATAAACTACTTCTGAAATGTTGGGAAAAGACTGGACAGATGAGTTTAGATTATGGCTTGACTTTTGTCAAGTGTTCTGACCACACAGTGATCTTACTGTAATTAATAAATACATGTGAATATAGAAGTTGGTGACATACCTTATACTGTGCCTCAAAATAATAACAAGAATAATCGTTGCACCAAGCGTTAAATGGCCCAAAAGCCAAATCCAATGAAATTAAGATAAAGGAAATGCCTGCAGTTATAGTACTGAAAATATTCATTCCAAGTGAACCTTTCACCTGTAGGTAGAAAAAAAAAACCAACAACACAAAATAGATTAATAAATTCACAAGAACTTTAGCTTGTTAACACAGATGGAAAGGTATATGGAGTGTGATAAAAATACACTGCTTGACAAATAAATATAATATACCCACAAGCATCAATGATCAGGGTCCAAGCACCAATGGCTCATGTGGATGATTAAGGGATATAATTGAAATTTATCTTTTAAAAAATAATGTAGTTTTAGAGCAAACAATACACAATTTGATGTGAATTCTCAAAATGTCCTGCAGTCTATGTCTGTTAACTTTAGTTAAATTTGGGTGTTGCGTTTAGGAGATAAAGTTCAATTTGTAAAAAAAAAAAAAAAAAAAAAAAAAAAAAGTGCATTGCCATTTTCTAACAAATTTTGGTTCTCTGTGAATTACGGTTCACTGATGCCCATACGCTTTTATAGCAGAAAAAAAAGGAAGAAGAAATCAGTACAAACACAATAGGTTTCAAGTACCTCCGGTACAAGTGTTGTGTACATACCAAACACAAACCGGAGGGTGAATTCTGTTTGTTTTCTGCAGCAATGCAGAGTGAGCCTGCGATAATGTACTGAGAGCAGAGAGAAAGACACAAATCAAGACTTCTGCTGGAATATGTAACTTGTGTTAGTAAGACACAACGCTGAATTGTATAATTGCTTCTTACGATGAGAGATCCCCAGTAAGGAATACCACTAATGACATTGATGGAAGCTGTACTAATTGTAGACACAATTCCCAACAGGAGAGTCAACAGACCAATCATTATCTGGACAGTCTGTGAAGGACAAGAGTCTTTTATAACACAAGTAAAACAGTATTACATTTTGGGGAACTATATAACATAAACAATATACATTTATAACAGCTGTAGTTATGGATGTATGATTGTACTACAAAAATATCTAGCTACTCTTATTGCATAATTTCACATACTAATTTAGCTTTCACATTTAGCTTGCAACTCCAAAAACATTCTTCTCTGTGACTGGTACACTATAATTTTTTTTCTATTTTACTCTGTAAATGATAAACAGTATCTTATATTGCTATAATTCCTGCATTATCACAAGGCAATGTCACATTCTTCAATAAACAAATGTGTTTGCTTTGTTAATGTGTACCACTCCTTTTTTTTCCCCCTAAAGAATGTATTCATGTACTTTCCTTACCTCACACTGACATATACACATACAAAATATACAATTATTTGGGTTTATGATCAATATCTCACCCCAAGGGCTTTTGGTTGGCCTTTTAGAAATGCCTGAAGTCCATGAAAAGGTGAAACTCCAGCTGGCTGCTGTATATAAACAGGCACAGGAGCATTTGTCCCAGT
Organism: Megalobrama amblycephala; assembly: GCF_018812025.1. Classification (NCBI taxonomy): domain Eukaryota; kingdom Metazoa; phylum Chordata; class Actinopteri; order Cypriniformes; family Xenocyprididae; genus Megalobrama; species Megalobrama amblycephala. The sequence goes on along the minus strand of NC_063057.1, from coordinate 32,961,306 downwards.
TCCAGCTGCTGTTGTTTGTGTTGGTGGTTGAAACTGGATGACGAGCGTCGAAGAGTTCACGGGTACGACAGTTTGAGACATTCTTGTTGCTGAATCTGAAATTGACCTGATCAAAATCATAGTAAATAGAGAGTAGATATCTTTATAAAATAGATTTATGTAAACAAACTTTCCAGTATTTTATATTTATTATAAAACATGGTCTTCATGTTGTTGAAACACTTATGAATGCAGTTACATCAATAGTAGTTATTACCATTGGTTAAATTATTATCATCAACTAGAATTAGACATTGAAAAAAAAACAAACAGAGAATATGCAAACAGCTCATGTTTAAATTGATCCATATGATTTACGACATTTAGAAGATGCTCTTTACCGAAGACACTTACAAAAGTGCCCTACCATCCATTATAGATAATTGCCAAATAAAGGAAATCCATATTAAAAAAGCAGACATAACACAGAGATAGGCATCTGTATAAAGTTAGTCAGATAGTCAGTGTAAGTAAATAATTTGTTTTACCGAAAAAAAATATTCTCTTCAGTTGGTTTACCGCACTCGGTAGTTGAGTTCACTCTTCTGAGATGAGCCGAGGTAAAGTAAGATGTCATAAGAGTAACTGCTGATACTGTTTCCAAGAATGAAACAGGAATCAGGTGGAGATCAGGTGGTTAGCCACAAAAGACAATAATTAACTGAAGTATTCATAAATGTGTGTGTTGTTTTTTTACAGAAAGTAATTTGCATGCTGGTTTGGAAACAGGCATGTAAATACTGTAGAACAAAATGTGATATTTACGTTTACATTTATTCATTTAGCAGATGCTTTTATCCAAAGCGACTTACAAGAGAGGAATACAATAAGCGAGTCATTGTGAACAGGGCCGGAGGAAATGAGATTGACAAGACATAGGTGGTTGATTTGTGTCTAATAAAATAACAAGAAAAAATTATTGGAAAATGTGCCTGACTGATAAATCACCGTCCAATCAAAATCACTTTACAATTCGCGGACATCGGGAAACGCCTCTTTGCTTATGCTATGGCAGGTAGACTAGAAAATGGGAAATTGGCCTTTATTGCTTGTTCAGCCTTGCGGGTGTCCAAAATGATAAAAAAAAAAAAAAGTGATAGTGGTGCGCAAAAAAGGAAAAATAAGCTTGAAAGGGAGAAAAGGGAAGCTAATCTTACAGCAAAAATTCCAAAACTAACTAACTAACTACTTCGGTTCACATAAAACATCCGAGACTTGGGTAAAGTTGGTTTTATATTCGCACATTCGTACTTCTGATAAATTCAGACTTTCCAATAAATGTGCAATAAATTAATGTTTGCGAATTTTAAGCAGCGACATGATATTGACAACCAACGATTGTCAACTTGGGCATTTCTTCAACTAGGTGCACTTTTAGCCTTGTGAAGTTGAATAAAAAAAACTTGTTCAAAAGCCATGTAACACATTCTCGTATGTTTAAATAATATCTCTAGTTTTAAGATCTGTAAGAGGACAAACTTAGATTACAAGAGAAATTGTTAATATTTTACAGTTTTTCCGACCCGCAATGAACAAATGTCATTTCCACCACATCTCAATATACCGCTGTTATTTAAAAATAGAATAATTTATGCCACTTAAGAATTGTCTAAGATCACTTTTTTAACTAGTTTTACCAGTTTTTCCACAATTTACATTAATTATACATTTGCCAATGAGATAACTCAACTGCTCTAAGGACCAAATGCTGATCTGTACACCTGTCACACTCTGAAATTTAATATTGGTTTGGGTAAGAGCTTATTAGAAAATAAATAACTTTAATTTTTATATTAAGTAGAGCATGATCTCATAAATCGTGGATACATTTTTAATGTGTGATGATAACTTTTTTAATATTTTTTAAAAATGTGTGTGGTGATGGAAATGACAGGGTGGTGGTGGAAATGACAGGGTGTGGTGGAAATGACAATGAGTTAACGTGAATGTAAAGAAACAGTAGAAATATTTATTAGAAAAATACTTAAATTCATCACACTCATTAAACAGAATTCACAGAATCATTAAACATAACCACACCTGTTTTAGTGTAGTGCTGAGTTTGATGTATAAAACGGATTTGTCTCACAGATGAACGGTTACAGTGCATACTGTAAATAACTGACACAAACTGCTATATAATTGTGAGAGTTTGATACTGAAATGTTCTCAGTAGTCTCAAATGAACACTTATCTTCTGTAAAGAGTAACTATATCATTTAAACAGAGGTGTGGAATGTGGAAAATTTTGAGCACCTTGAATGTGTGTGTATGTATGTTTGCATGTGTGTGAGAGAGAGCATTTGACAGATCTGTCTCTTTTAAGTCTTTCCTTCATATTTTATAGGGTCAGCTTTTATTTTGTCCCTATAGGCCTGTGACCTTTCTTTTGTTGTCTTAGGTGGCATCTTAAACACAGAAAAAATTAAACCAATTAATATAAAAGTAATATAATTTAGAAATAAAAAAATCATAATATAATTATATGCACTATATTGCCAAAAGTTTTGGGACACCTGCCTTTACGTGCTCATGAACTTTAATGACATCCCATTAATCCATAGGGTTGAATATGCAGTTGGTCGACCCTTTACAGCTATAACAGCTTCAACTCTCCTGGGAAGGCTTTCCACAAGGTTAAGGAGTGTGTTTATGGGAATTTTTGACCATTCTTCTAGAAGTGCATTTGTGAGGTCAGGCAGTGATGTTGGCGAGAAGCCCTGGCTCACAGTCTCCGCTCTAATTCATCCCAAAGGTGTTCTGTCGGGTTGAGGTCAGGACTCTGTGCAGGCCAGTCAAGTTCCTCCACACCAAACTCGCTCATCCATGTCTTTATGGACCTTACTTTGTGCACTGGTGCGCAGTCATGTTGGAACAGGAAGGGCCATCCCCAAACTGTTCCCACAAAGTTGGGAGCATGAAATTGTCCAAAATGTCTTGGTATGCTGAAGCATTAAGAGTTCCTTTCACTGGAACTAAGGGTTCAAGCCCAACCCCTGAAAAACAACCCCACACCATAATCCCCCTCCACCAAACTTTACACTTGACACAATGCAGTCAGGCAATTGCCGTTCTCCTGGCGACCACCAGAACTCAGACTCGTCCATCGGATCGTCCGACAGAGAAGCGTGATTGGTCACTCCAGAGAACACGTCTCCACTGCTCTAGAGTCAGTGACGGTGAGCTTTACACCACTGCATCCGACGCTTTGCATTGCACTTGGAGATGTAAGGCTTGGATCAGCTGCTCGGTCATGGAAACCCATTCCATGAAGCTCTCTACACACTGTTCTTGAGCTAATCTGAAGGACACATGAAGTTTGGAGGTCTGTAGCTATTGACTCTGCAGAAAGTTGGAGACTTCTGCGCACTGTGTGCCTCAGCATGCGCTGACACGCTCTGTGATTTTACGTGGCCGACCAGTTCATGACTGAGTTGTTGTTGTTCCCAATTGCTTCCACTTTGTTATGATACCACTAACAGTTGACTGTGGAATATTTAGTAGTGAGGAAATTTCACGAATGGACTTATTGCACTGGTGGCAACCTATCACGGTACCACGCTTGAATTCACTGAGCTGCTGAGAGCGACCCACACCTGTGACCATGAAAGTGATTGGAACACCTGAGTTCAATGATTTGGAGGGGTGTCCTAATACTTTGGCAATATAGTGTATTATTATAAAAAGTATTACACAACTATACTCTCGCAATCCATATCAATTGTACTTTGTAACCATAAATGTCATTTCCACCACAGAGGGCAGTGTGGTGGAAATGACTGTGGTGGAAATGACATTTCTGTAGTTTTTTGTGAAAAAATGGAAGATAGCTTCACTGATTCGCTTTGAATTAATACTTAGCATTTCATGTATGCAAAATACTCTTATTTAACTTAAAATTTTTAGCTTTTTAAAAACACCCTTGAAGGTACAGCATGTTTGGAAATGACGTAGAATAAATATATGAACTGATCTAGCAATATTTACCTTGATTTTTCTTCATTTTTTGTTGATGAAAATTTAAAAATTTCCTCCATGTCCAACATGTGCTCTAATGTCACTGAACATTTCCACAGAAACCACCTAAACAATCTTTCACACAAACTTTTTAAAGGGACATTACAGCATTGTGGTGGAAATGACACCAATACTGTGCGACAGCTATATTTTGTATAAAAAGTAATATTGATAGTAGTCTCACATTAAATACTGTAATGTATTTTAATTATTTTACTAGTGCTTAATTCAGGTACATTAATAGTTACCAGATAAGTCATATTTTTAAACTGTATTTTCATTGTTGAAGTTTAAAAAGTCTGGGTGTGCGACAAGGAGAAAACAGTGATTTTGGCACCTATAAGGAGGTTGAAAAATATGATAAAATCACAATAGAAAGGTAGTAAAAAGTTTTTAAGGTGGTTTTATTGTTAGTTTGATAAAGAAAGAGGAATTTGTCCAAAATTATATGTATTTTTAAAAATATGCCCAAAGGACATAAAAGTGCCCATAGTCTAAGAATCACCCACTTACAACATTCACAGTCGATCAAAATAGGCAAGTATTGTTTTAATGGCATATTTACTTGTGAATGTCCACTGAATGTCCAATGTAGTGTGATTAACAAGACTGTTGAATACGGATGTCCGAATGTGCGAATATAAAACCAACTTTACCGAAGTACATCCGAGCCAGTGGAAGACCCCGCGTGCAGCGGCAGCTCACAATTATCTTCACCCACCGACACCGTCGCCGAGCTGCGTGCTTTACACGTTGAAGAAGGTGAGATAGCAAGTTATTATTCTTATAACGAGTTAAGCCCTATTCGGATGGTAATTGTTTCTCATGAAAATGTAAGGTGTTTTTACACATTTACAGGGACGAGTCGAATGATTTTATTGCCGTTTGAATTCAGAATATCAGTATTTTTCTCTCTTCATGTAAAAATCCCGAATTAATTTTCCTACTGTTTTTTGACGAACACCAATGTCGTGTGACTTGTCTCCACTATCTGCCTTTGAAGCACATTCTATCTGTTGCAGTTCTGGTGCCTCCATCCGTACAACTCGACCTCGACACATTCACATCACTTGTTTACACAGCGGTAGAGTTACTCACGGGACACTGCACTTATTCGCAATCACAAAAGTTATTTATTTGCATGTGCTTTAAAGCCCTGCCAGTTAAACATGTCATTCGTGTGCTGTTCTGAGATACGCTTTTTCTGACCCCATACACCCGAAGCGTGCACACACACTTAAGCCTGTCAAACAGTCCCTAGTGAAAAAAAGTATGCTAAGTATACTTGCAGCAAGACTATTAGTATATTTCAAGTGTGTTAATGATTAGTTAACTTAAAGGGTGCTATTTTGAAACAACTAATTTTGTACTAAGTATTTTTAAGTTGTAATTAAGTAGTATTAAAATACAACTTTAAGTATATTTAGTATACTTTTGTGTACTAAATTGGACAACTTCAAGTATACTTAGTACACTTTAAGTATATGTCTGTGTAGGGACTAATTACATGCTTGATTAGTGATATTAAAGTGTACTTAATTTGTGTTATAAGTACATTTTATTTGTTATAAATATACGTTGTATTATAAGTATACTTTTATTTGTGTTATAAGTATACTTTATTTCTGTTATGAGTACACTTTGTGTTATAAGTACACTTTATTTGTGATTTAAGTACATTACAAAATAATTACGAGTGTCTTCAGAAAACACAAGCAATATACACTGAATATATTATTTTACAGGTAGGCTTAATAGTATGTATGCTCAGTACCTTTGGCTTATTCCAAATATTAAACATTACACACTTTGCAGTCAATAACAATACACTTTGATATTACTTATACTTTGTATAATATAGTCAACATTTGAAGCGGATCAAAACCTTTAATCAAAGTTGTCCTAACTTTTTTGATCCACTTCAAATGTTGACTACTGTACTTTGAATTACATAATCTCACACAATACAGTTGTGCTACTATTTAAATACAGTTTAACACATTTTCCCAAAGTTGAATGCATCTGTTTTCAAGGCCACTAAATTAAATAAAATATAAGAACATCACTAATGAAGAGACATATTTCATTGACAAATCCAATAGTTTTTATTTAAACTTAGATTCAGCAAAACTTACCATGTTTTTCATTAAAGAAAAAAAAAATATTGGACCATGGTGACCCTCTATACACAAATACAAATTACACATTATATTCCATTTTCTGATGAGCTTCTCATTGTGTCTGACCGCAGAGACTCGTGAAGAACAGCATCTGTTGACAGAATATACCAAAGATATAAGGCAGCATGTTCAACTCTTTATTCACGTTTACAATAGTCTGTCTAAATCCTACATTGAACCAATACTATTTTTGAACAGTAAATGAGGATTAGCAGCAGGGAACTGTATCAGAATGGCATGTCGATATTGTTTTCGGTACATAGTCAAGCATAAAACACTTTTATGAATTAATATCGTACAGAATATGGGCCGATTTGACCAATCATATGAATGTTTTGGTGCTGCATACAAACATGTGCCATAAACCACCACACACAAACTCAAAAAGGAGATCAAGCCGAAATATCGCTCTATCTTTGTTAAAGGAAATAAAATAAAGTTTGTTAACTGGTAGACTACAGCTTACCTCCCAATAGCAGCACTTTTCTCCGGTTCTTTCAGGATCGCGTAGGCCATTAGATTAGCCGGTTGTCGTCGCCATCACGGTCAGGCTGCGATGTCACTTGATTGAACTGGTCAGAATCCCCAAGATCGAGCGATGTATTGCGCTTTCAGTGTTTTATTAAATAAATTATACATTGCGACATTATACTTCACCTGAGTGACTGAGCGAGGGGATTCCATGACGTCAGCAGCTCTGATTGGCTGAAGGCAGTGAGCAACAAAATCTGATTGGTCACAGACCAAGTTGAAGAGACATTTGAATTCCGATAAGTTTAACCACTCGACATATTTTTTCGCATTACTTGTGCTGCTGGTGTGTTGTTCAATATAGGTTTGTGTGTACGATTGTAAAATCATTCTGCCAGTGTAAACTTAATAAACATTTACACATATTTGGAAATTGTATAGACTACACTGCATATATTAAATGGGCTTGTAATGCATTTATACTGAAATAAATAGCACAAGTAATTAGTGTTGTTTTTGGCGGCCTGTTTTGATTTTAGTTTTAGTCTAGTCTTTGTGTCAAGCTGTCATTTTAGTTTTTATTAGTTTTAGTCACGTTCATACTCTTTTTAGTCTAGTCAAGTTTCAGTCGACTAAAAGTCTGAGCATTTTAGTCTTATTTTAGTCAGAATTATCCATGACTATTTTCGTCTCGTTTTAGTCGACGAAAACTGATGACATTTTAGTCTAGTTTTAGTCAATGAAAATGGTATTTTAGTTGCTTTTTAGTAATGTAATTCTATTAAACCCAGTCAATATATTATAAGTACCTAGTAGTATGGACAAAACCAAAATTCTCTTTTAGCCAAACCCATTTCAAACAAGGTTATCTTATTA